>NW_015151029.1:51199-79687 GCF_000732505.1 Cyprinodon variegatus | reverse complement strand
TATATATATATATATATATATATATATATATATATATATAGCTAAAATACATCAGTTGTAAATATGCAAGAAACTGACAAAAATTAAAAAGAAATTAAGCAAAGCTAGTAGATTATGCAATCTAAACAGTGTGTAATGTGTTTCAAAACCAAAAAAGTTAACTACTTAAGTGCTATAACAGTCATAAAAATGTTTTAATTTTACTTGAAACTGGAAGCAAAAAACAAAACAAAACACTGCTTTAAACGTAACATTGATATTTACAGGTTTTATGATTGTATAAAAAAATATATTAATTGCCGTTTCAATACAAAGTAAATGGAAATAGAATAAATATCCATGTTGTTTCTGCTGCTGTCTGCATTAAATATTTTCACTTTGGGTCATTCCGCTCATTGTGGAGAAACACAAATATAGAAGTTGGATACTAGCAGGTTAATAACTGTAGATATCTGCTTAGGTAGATAACTTTTCAGTCTACTGCTTTGCAGAAATGGTACTTTTATCTAAGCAAATTTTTTTTTTTTTACCAGCGTTACTAAATGAAAAGCTGCGGGGTGTGCTAGTTTAATTTTCACACAAGAACTGCTGCTGTTTTTGTTTAAAAAAAAAAAACTTTAAATAAGAACTTATTCTTTCTTATAAGAATGACAAAAAAATAGAATTTATTTCAGCCAGCTGACCAGCACTGTGCAGCAACATATTATGGGAGGGGAGATACCTTGTTTCTCTTTGATCCATTGGAAAAAAATGTATGAAAGGAAATCTATGAATAAAAAAAGTTAATTTTTTAAAACCTAAATGCATTTTAATAGCTATAATCCCATGTATAACTCTAAATTAGATATTTTTCAAAAATGTATATTATTTGAACCATATTAGACAAGCATGTAAATGCAGGGAATTTCCTAAATGTATGAACTTAAAAAAACATTTGGTCTAGCACCAGCAGACCACCCATGAGAAGAAATTCTGCCTCTATGATCCAAATGTGAAATCCTCCAGTTAAATCCTGTTCCTGTGCCAGAGCCGGTTCCTTCTGCAAAGCCCTCCCTTTCCTTATCCTCTTACATATTTCCTCTCCTCCTGCCCCCCCCCCCCATCCCCTTAATCTATCATGACATCTGTTTTGTGGCATCCCCCAACAAGTATGTTTCTCCATCGTCTGGCGTGGTATGTGGACGCTGATGGACAAATGTCCACTTTCAGAGTTGGAAAAAAACAGAGCAGCCATGCTTGTATGGTTGTTACACTCCTTTAATGTGTGCCAGGAGCATGAGTGCGCATAATTGATCATCCTTACTTTCATCAAAATTGGGAAAATGGGATTTTTATGTGGTGGCTGTGAAGTTGGGATTAAGGTCTGCTGTTTATAATTCAACTAACATGACTTTCACTTATTTCTGCAGCTTGCTTTTTATAGCTATTGTGTGTGTGTGCTTGTCTGGGATGGGCCCTCTTCATAAGATCTCTCAAAACCTTAATTTAATCAAAATTCAAAAGGAGTTTTGTCACAAAATAACATCTGTTTCATTTAGTGAGTAATAAAGAGGACCCATTTGGGGACAGTAAAAATAAAAAAAATCTGACTGAAATGGTCCTTTTTGATCTATAGTGAAATTTAATCTTGATATTTTCTTCCTATTCCAGACGCCGAGTGGATTGCCCACAGTGAACAGCTATGTCACAGCGCCCAGCATCCCTCCCTACCACCCTCCCACCCAAGTGTCACCCTACATGGGGTACAGCGCCACCACGTCGGCTTATGTGACCGGACCCACATGGCAGCCGGCCAGTGGCAGTGCTCTATCTCCCCACAGCTGTGACCTCGCTGCCCCTCTTGCCTTCAAGAGCATGGCAGCAAGCCGTGACGCCATCCACCCCGTCGCCGCGTCGGCACTCTGAGGTCCCCTCCAAGGACTGGAGATGGACGAGGGGAAAGAATAGAAGGGGGCGAGTCGACAGGACATGAGAGGAGACTTCACGTCACATCATTTGGTTTCCACTGCCCCTTTTCTTTAAAGGACTCAGAACTTTAATTTGCTCCACTGAGTGCAGGACGCTCCCCCTCCAACCCTCAGCACAGCGAGGCTAAAGACTCGCAGGGAGTGAACGGTCAATACAACAAACTTGTTGTCTAAAAGCACTTGCAGAACAGGTGTTCTGAAGGGACTGGTGTGTGACCACCACTCCACTCTTCAACACTATTCCTCTCAGACTCTTTGGGCAAAAAAACGGGGTAATGTACAACTTCAGAAATATACAATCAACCTAAGGGAAAACACTTTGCATTAGTGTTTCAGGGTGCTTGTTTAATACTATTGCTTTTTTTTAAAGTTTGTATGCTATTTTTGTTCATGAAAATGGAGCATTACTTTTCCCACTTCACTAAAAGTGTAGCCAGAGAGCTCCACAAAGAAGTCTTATTTATTAGATTAAGGTACGTTGAATGAAGTGCAATTAGTGTTGCAAACTGCATGGGAGTTTCCATGCGCATTTGGACAGAATTGGAATTATGTTGCAGAGCATTATCAATTGACAAATGTTGCACAATGAAATTGAATGTATCTTATTAAATTGTTTGGCTGTTTACTGATTTTCCCTGGGGATTTACTGGGTATTTTTGGAGGGGGGGGGGTGAATTATGATGATGTATGGTACAAATGATCACAGTGAAGATGTTTTTCAGCTTCACTTATCTCTTCTTTGCTAAAGTCAGGGTATTCCGTCCTGATTTCCATGATTAGGAAGCTGCTTTCCATAAACAACAAAAAAAAAAGAGGCAAGCACGCCCTTACAAAGTCTGCGTTTTTGATTTCCATGTGTCATGCCTCATTGGGCAGTTCATCAGAAAGCCTTTGAGTGCACAGAGTTCATAACCGCATAGAGCCGCAGTGGCCAGTAAAACAGTACTCACAGGAGTATTATTTATGCCCTTTATTTTAGTGTAAGACAATAAATCTGTGAAGAAAATACAAAGAATTCCACTAAGAACAGTTATTCTGAAAGGAAAAATGTTCCCAAACAGATTAAAATCATAGAAAATATATTGCCAAGAACCAACAATAATTCAGATTAGGATTTTAATTTATTCTCACACAACCAAGTAGGTTATTTTTCTCATAAGAAATAAGATGGGTACCTCTCAAAAGACAATAAAACGTTTAGAAAAGAATATTGTTTTAGAAAAAAACATTAACTTTAAATTAGAGTTTTAAGAATTATTATCACTTGTCAAATTTTGTATATAGGATCAAAAGTACAGGAAGCGGATCCCTTCTATGGGGGGCAGGCTTGCATTTTCCAACTGGTGTTTTCACGATTTTATCTTTCCTTGCCGTCACCCTTATTTTTAGTTCCCACCAAATTTCCTATTAAATTTAAGTTTGCTCCTAACAACCATTCATATTTATTCCATTGTAAGGCTCTGTTGTTCAAATAAGACAGTTACTATGAACAAAAATCTGCGTATGAATAATTCTAGACCCAGCTGTATATTTTTCATTTAAAACTCTACTAATAATTATATATAAACATTTTGGCAACATAACTTTACAAAATCCTGGAACCAATAAAGCAGGAGAGTCTTCGAAATTAAAATCTGATGTTATCATTTGGAACTTTCATTTTAATTAATGCCGTGATTTTGGCTATTGAAAATAAATTGAACATTTTAGGCTATATGTAAGGAATGTTTGCTGAAAGCTGTTGGAGGCACATTGATAAAGGATGAGGAAGATACCAAGGGGCCGACCGGGGTCTGTTTTGGTGGAGGCTCATTTCCACGTTCATTACTAAAGGAAAGCAAGTGAATATTTTATTTTTTGTAGATGGACACAAAAAAGAAACACTTTATGCAAGTTTCGAAGAAGGGGAAAGTGTGGAGCAATAAATAATTCGGTGAGTCTGGCAAGCCTCGTCTAGCCCTGCAGTGAAAACCAGAGTTTTAAACAAACTGAGCTCCAGCGTAGAGGTGTAGATTGATCTCTTGATAAAGCTGCTCACCTGCTCTCTTTCTCTTCCTCCTATGTTGCTGCTCAGGGAACTTAGGAGGTGTTTCACTTTTTTTTTTTTCACTGTCCGTCCTGTGTTGCAGCATAAACAGTCCCTTTGCGTTGCAGTGTCAACAAGTCCTCCCAATGCAGGAGCTGATTTGACTTGGAAAGCACCTCTCCCCGCATCCAGTGGTCACGGACCGTTGCTCACGGTCGCAGTGTTTGACCGTATGTGAACCACATCGCAGAGGCTGGCCATCACAGCCGTCCTTCTAGCAAAGACAGTCTAACACCAACAGCAAATGACTCTTTCACTTGCAGGAGAGAGTTGCATGTTTAACAAAACATTTCTCTTCACTTCAGAAAAAGACAAGAAATGGCTTTCTTTTACATAAAACATTGGAACTCAACCTAGTTATAGAAAATATTATAATATGTACAAAAACAATCAAGTTTTTAAAAAGGCCCTTGCTGCTCAGGTTTATGGTCTAAGATGTAGTTTTGAAAATAGAGGCCGACACGTGTTTATAATTAATTATGTTGAGTCTGACTTCAGTGTCATATGGTTATCTTTACTTCTCCACATGCAATCAGAAACAAGACAGCCCCGTTTTGCAGAGTAACACAGAGCAGAGAATGTTGACACTGGCTGAAAACAGAGCTCCATGCGTGCTTCTGCTCAGTGAGCACTTTTAAAAGAAGCTGACGACAGCCAGAGTGTTTTCCTAATGCCTTGAAACAACAACATTGACCAGACAGGTGAGCAAAACCTCTAAAACAGAGGAGAAAAGAAAAAAAATCAGCAGAGAAAAACCCCAACATGTCTTTGTGTATGCATGCACCCTCACTGGGGTAGATTTTAGCACACATTAATCACCGACTGTGTTTGCATTGGAAAACACAGGCAGAGCTGCACGCAGATTGCAGGTTTGTCAAAGTGGAGCCACTGAGGTGAAACATTTCATATCAAGACTGAGCATCTTGCTGATTTATGATGCTCGAGATGTGCAGGGAATTCAGGTAAAGGGTGGCTTTGTTGCCTAGCTACCGGCAATTTTGGTACGCATGTTGCAAGCTGTCAGGCCCCAAACAAAAATCTACACTGAACACTTCATTACAGAATGGGCAGGTTAAGCATCTACGATTTCATCAGCCTGCAAGACACAGTTGTTCGTCTGTCACCACATGCCCCTGGGCAAAAAACCGGCGGCCGTTTTAGTTTGGCGCGAAGAAAACTCCCACATTAAGGAAAGCTGTCAAATACCAACGTGGCTCGATTTAAGCTTCTACCAGATGAAGTTATGATAAGTGTCTTCGAGGGCAGTCCCTTCGCCTGCGGCTGTCGAGCAGGTGTGTGTGAGACTGCATATTTGTTGAAAAGATAGGCCGGTAAAGGGAAGGAACGTGTGCAGGAACTCCCCCGGTTGAAATCTGCAGCCACATTAGAATTTTTCTTAAGCGTGTTGTTTTAGCTTGCACTAAAAACTATGCTCACACACGGAAGAGACTGACACTTGGCTGGCAAGCGCAGCTTCTTTGGCTGACAGCTAGTCAAACAACAAAAAGCTAGGATGGCAGAGAGACAAGAAGCGAGTGATGGCGCAGTAAACGCCGGAAAGCTGATATGCTTATATCAGTGCTGAACTGAAACACAAGCAGAGAAGACGGGAGTCTGACAGCAGAAGTCGGCCATTAGGATGGGTCGGTGGGGTGGAAACACTGTTAACAAAGTTAAATGTTTTTTTATTCTTAAAAAAAACATAAACATTTTCTAAAATTTATGTGCAGCGCAATTTTAGACCATTGAAAAGTAAAAAAACATTTCTATAGAGATGGAATTTAATTCAATAAAAAATATTTTATTGATTCAAATGATAATAGTAAAGCATACTTCAGAGATCAAAGTATATATTTGCAACTATAAACACAGTGCCTTGAAAGAGAAGCCATTTTTTGTAAGGGAACCACCATAAACCTTAAAGTAATTTATTGGAATGAATTAACATAACCAAACTTTTGCCAAATGTGGTAAAAAAAAAGGTGGTGTAAAAACTAACACTGCAAGTCATCATATTACCCCTGCAGTGAAAACAGAGTGGTTGCACCATCTTGCTGTGGTAAAATCATTTGTATGGACAGGGAAACAGATTGAGGAGGATAAGGAGATAGATTGAGCCAAGTATAGTGCAATCGTGGAAAAAATATTAAAAGCTGAAAAAGACGTTATTTTTGGAGGTTTAATTTCAAACAGGAGAAAGACCCTAAAGATGCAGCTATAGCTGTGATTGAATGGAGTACAAGTAGTTATTTGCATCTTCAACAACAACTCTAAATTAATTTGACTTATAATAAAAAAAGGACCAAATTTAAGTTTAAGACAAGAAATATTTCTATTAGAAATCACAAAAATTTCACAGTTTCAGATATATTTGTTTTCTAGCCAATTTGAACAAAATTTTCTACAAATAACATTCCCTAGAAAACAAAATGGATCCATCATCTTTTTGTAAAATGTTGTTTTCCATCATTCCAAAACCAGTTGTCTTTATTCTAAAGGTCATGCAAAATTATTGGCTCTAAATCAGATGTATTTAGCCAAACTGAAGTCAAAAATGGCTCTTTGGATTGTAAAGGTTGTAGCCCCCTGGTTTAGATCTGTGAGCCGGGCAAATACCAAACTTTAATTTAATTGACAATCTGTGGAAAAACTTGAACATTGATGTTTATTTTCCATCCATTTGGACAAAGAGTGGGTAGAAATGTCAGCTTTTATAACTGCAAAGCCAGTGGAGACATACCCCAAAATCCTTAACTTACAGTGAAAGGCTCTCCAAAGTGTTGACTGACTGGAGACTTATACAAATACACACTATTTTTTAATGTTGAAAACCCCGTATAATTTTATCTCCACGTCATGATCGGTCTATCACATTAGATGCAAGTTGAATACAATTTTACTAGCTGGATCTGTTAGTATTTGTTAGTATGATTTGGTAACTCTGACTGACCCGAATGTCATATTTTTCACATGGATAAGTACAAAGATCCTTTAGATGCCAAGTGATTTATTTTGTGTCGTCCGTGTGTTCGCAATGGTTTTTTTTCCATAAAACTCACTAATTGGTTTGGACTGATTCCCAGAAGGGATGGGTAAAGAACACAATTCTGTTAAAATAAGAACAACCACATGTTTTAATGACAGAAATTACCTACGCGCTTTAAAAAAAAAAAAGGAGCACAATGAAAACCTCAAGGGGGAAAAGCATCACTGATGTGCAATTCTTTCCGGTGAAGAAACACCAGAAAAGCTGAATATTGTGAAACACTGAGGAAAAAAAAGATTTCTAAGATGTTTTATATTGGCCTGTTGTGTGACTTGTAAACTGTGTCTGTCTAAGTCCAAATTTGAAGTGCATAAAAAAAAGCAAAAAGCATTTAACCCTTTTTACTTAGCATGAGTGATAGTTTACCAGTCAGGGAAAAAAACACGTTTGGTTTATAAAGCCATTTACATCTTAATTTATGGCAGACAGGAAATGGATTATCATGTAAACAACTTCAAAGTTTTTTTTTTTTTACTTTCTTACAGTTTAAAGCTTTAAATATGTTGGTGTTTAAATTCAAAGAGGATCAAAATACTGTAATCATCCACATCGTCTTAACTGTAAGGGAGTTATAGCATCTCAGACGGTGAAAGCCATCACATGATTCTAAGTTTTATTCATTATATTCTGATCAATTTTTAATAAGTGGGAACTGAAAATAAAAACCTCTCATCCAAGATGACTAATATCTCATTTTAACAATGCTCAGATTTACCTGTAAAATGAAACCTGTTGTTCTGATGTGTTTTCTCAACTAACACCAGAGCTTTGTTTACAAAGGTCACTTTATAAAGTCAGTATTTGCTTTGCTTATGCTGGGTTGTTTGATACTGAAAAAAATAATAAGATAAAAAATATAATTAGGTGCAAACTTAATGTGTTAAAAGATTCTATTGAGCAACAGAACTTTATTAGAAATAAGCTCAGCTTTTATTCCTGAGCATGATGGTATTTTGACCAAATATGCTGATTTGGTATCTTTGTAAAATCTTTAAAAATAAAGGCTTTGTGGTCAGTTGGTAAATCTGTTAAACAGGAATAACTTGGGAAACAGAAATGAAAGGCTTTAATTTATCTTCCCTGTTCACCTTATTACCAGTTTTTCTGTAACCAGGCAGACATGTATTCATAGACCAGTAGCATCACCGCTCCACCTGAAACAAAATACGAAACAGTCATCAGAAACCAGGCTTCCTGTACACAAGAAGAGAGTATTAGACAAACGTACTATTAAAGTCTCTTTTCAATGTCTTTGGATATTGATTAGAAGATTTTAAATATCAGACATATACAAAGTCAGGCAGAATGGTTGGAATTAAAGATTTGTAAGAAAAATACAGGAAAAAAACAGCTTTGTGCGGATTTCAGAACTCTGCAGGCTAAATAAACAAGGGAAACTCTCTGATTTTGTTAAAAAATAAACTCAAAATGCATCAATTTTTTTAGTTTATAAAGAGCCGGAATGTGTGGAAAAGCTGCTCTGGTTGTATATGATCACAATGTAAATGTTTGGCCTGAATGTAAATCCCGAAACATTAAAATATGTCCCGAAAACAACATTTTCAATTTTGATGCAATATTGTTATTGCAGCTCTGAGTTTTGGCCGATACTAACTCTGACCTGATAAGAGATCAGAACGAACCACAAATATCATTATTACCAATTTCATAGCATTAATGTTAGGAAAGGATTGATCAAGTAATATTGCTTTTATATTACATAAATATTACATAGCCAACCACAACAGGAATGAGAAAAATTCATGTGTTGAGGAAGGACATCCTTCCTCAACACTCTGTATGGCCAGCATTTTAAAACATGACAGTGGCAGCATCATATTGAGGGGATATTTTATTTTATGGACAAAGTAGAGTCAACAGAAAGATTGATGGAGACTTGATAGCACTGAGGAGGTTCTCCTCCCGGCAGGACAACAACCCTAATTATCCTACTGGAGCTCCTGGCTGATGTTCAAAAACACTCCATCCAATCTAATTGTTTTTGAACTATTTCTCATGGAGGAATGCACACATATTTCATTTCTGAAAGGTGGTCTATCACACCAACATAAGACTGGAATATTCTACAAAGCATTGGCTCAGAGGGGACTGAATGCTAATGCTCAACACTTGCAATTGTTTTCTAAGTAGAAATTTGGATAACAATCTTTTATTCTTCATAATTATGCATTAACTTGTGTCAGACTGTGAAGTAAACTCTGAAGAGCATTCACTGAAGTTTGGAGTTGTAAAATGATGTCATGTTAAAATTAGGTACTGTGCAAGAAACTATTAGACAAGTATGGGAAATGTATAGAAATTGATAACATCAAATTTTGGTTAGTTGTGAAATATGATTCAGATTAGTATACAAAAGAGAGATAGACATCCCTGTTATGACTACAGGTTGCTGGAAATCTGCAAGAAAATTCCCAAATAAGATGTTGGAGTGTATGTGTGGATGTGTTTTACCTGCAATGTGGGGACAATATTTTATAAAATATCCTACATGTTGGGACTTACAGGTACATATGGGGACATTCAACTGGTCCCCATATGGTATAGTTCTGTCCTGTGAGTTAGGGTTAGGGGTGTAAATCACATCCATCATGACGATTCGATTCAGTATCGATTTCCTGACCCAACGATTCGATTATTTTCGATACTCAAGAATACACCACGATTCGATTCGATTAATCGATTAATCGGTTAAAATTTTTTTTATTATTAGTATTTTTTACAGGCTAAACAAAGTTTCAAGTTTGAAATAAATCAATGAAAGTTGTAATATCGTTATGCATTTTTTTTTTTAGAAACAACAGCAAATAACAGAAGTAGAAAATTTGCATAAAAAAATACTGCAAAAATACTCTACAAAATCAGTGCAATGAGTTCAATGAAATACCTCGGCTCCAGAGTGTCGACGGCCGAGAGACGCTCTGCTGCTCCTCTCCCAAATTGTAGCTGACCGCAAACAGTGCTGCAGAGGCCAGCTTGTTTTGTTTTTATGACCGAAATTGCGGAAAACAAGTCGTGAAGTTTGACCTGCTAGAAGAGCGAGGTGCGCGAGAACGCTGAGACACTTTTTCCACCTGGATCTCCGCTCTTTTTGGCCCTCATGTCCCTCCGTCGTCAGACTAAACTCGCTCCCACTTCCTCACCGCCTCGGCCGTATCTAGACCCACATGTGTGTAGCACAGACCACGCTTTAATATTGAGCATAATTAAAAAATGTCTGTGTCAAGCTTGCTGCAATACACTGCTGTAAGAGTATAACCAGGAAGCGCGGTAGGAGGGCAAAATAGGTTTAGCGCCACCGCAGCACGGGAGGGAGAATTACGCCCAGGAGCAAATGGATAAAAATAGACCGGAGGAAAAAAAAAACATGATTCGATTCTCTTGCGGATGTGTCGATGCATCGGATCGTCGGCTGTTGGATCGACGCATCGATACAAAACCATTATTATTTACACCCCTAGTTAGGGTTAGGTATATGTTGGTAATAGTTGGGGTTAGGGTAAGGGTCTGGGTTAGGCCATATAAAATGAATGAAAGTCAATGGAATGTCCCCATATGTCATGAAAATACAGCTTTGTGTGTGTATGTGTGTGTGTGGGTGTGTGTGTGTAAACTGTCACTGAAAGTTTTTACCTGGTCCAAGTCTCATAATCTTGGGAACCAACCCCTTGTATAGAGCCAGGTAACTGCAATAAAAGAGGTACAATGTGTTCAGTTATTCATAGACAAAAATGAGAAAGTTTTTTCCCAATTCTGCCTTTTTTCAAGAAATGTCTCTATGTTTTATTTGTTGATATCAAACAGGAAATAAAACAATCAGCAATTAGATTATTAGGTATTTAAATTGGTTTAATTGTAACAAAAGCAGATTTATCCTTAAGAGATGAAACATCAAAACAACAAAATCATTTATTTCATTATAAGATTTATCAATCTGAGAAGAACCAGTCTGAAACATGTTTCTCATGTTTATGTTGATTGATCTCGCCTTGCTTTCCGTCCGTCTCCTTGCCGGCATATCTGTCACCCCATCGGCGACTAACCGGCAGCCTTGCAGAGTACCTGCACCTTAATGCGTTCAAGGTGATCAGTGGCTGCCTGCCTCTGCCTCGTGCTCCCTGTCCTGTTCCCTGCCCCCGCCATTGATGGCGTTAATAAGGCTCGACCCACTTCCTCCCTAGCCCTGTGTCTGATTAGATTGACCCGTGGAGCGCCGCGCGGCTCGTTAGGGTCTGCTTAACGATGTCTCCCATAGGGACCACTAATTAGCTGAGACTGTGTTGTGTTAAAGGAAGGGGACTGGATGTGGCGCAGGGGGCACAGTTTGTGTACGCCTGCCACAAGGTTGCAGTGCCATTCAGGCCACTACCCCCACCTCATCTATAAACTAACAACATCCACTAACGACAAACATCTCTTGGGGTCTTGTCTCACAGAGCGGCATGGGGGCAAAACAGAAAGCCTGAGGCAACTGCTACCATAACATACATCTTTTCTTGAAGCCTCTATTTGGAGCTGTCATTCTCTGAGGCTGGAATATATGTTCACAGTTATTACAGGAATGGTAAACTGCTGCAATAACTGATGAAACAGAGTTTACAGGATTTAAAATCTGTGTCTTATGGTTTGGATTAAATGTATAGTTCAGAAACGTAAGGTGGTGTTAAAAGCTTATAAACAATCAATATGTTTCTAGTATATTTTTTGCAGCTCAAACATTGATTGTGGCTGAAACTTCTGGCAAAACAACTGGAGTGAATAAATATATGTTAATTGCAAATCAAAAGGAGAAAGCTTTAGTTTTCAGTTAAAAGGGTTTAGTTTTTTTTTTTTATTTTACAAAATCTATCAATCACACCATCTATGAACATATCATCCAAAGCCTTGGTAATCATGCTGTATGCAGATGGGTCTATAGAGAGATGACGCTTTACTTGTGGCTTCAGGAGAAGCATGTTAAACATGCATCAAACATAAATGGTATTATGCCTGTGATCAGTGTTTGTAAGTTTCTTTATTAACTTATAAATGACAAACATGTAAGATACTGCTTTCAAATTAAAATCCTCTTATCACTAATTGAAAGGCCTGGAAGACAGACCTGGTATCCCAACAGATACGCAACAAACCCAAGCAGAGAGTGGCATTAAGGCTCTTCCTGGCTGCCGGACTGCCTGACCTTCCTCACTGCAATGTGTCCAACCTTTTCCGGGCTTTTTCGGTATTTCAAAGTGCCTCAATCTATATTAGTACAGTTTAAGAAGCAGATTAATAAGCTTATATTCTCCCATTCTTTGAAAGAGGAAGGGGTATTTATGAGTAAATTGTTGAATTTAAGGCAGTCGTCTGAAATTCCAGTCCTTCAGGGTCCGTGTTGAACAACTTTTAGCTGACTGCACCCCTTACACACCTGACTCCAAGATCAGCTCATTAGCAGAGCTTTGCATAGCTTAACTGCATGCTAGTGAGGCAGTTTAACCATTTGATTCAGGTGTATAGGGCAAGGAGCAGCTCTAAACGTTGCAGGACAACCGAGACTTAAAGGTTTGAGCTCGGCATCCCTGGTTTAAAGGTTAGGATTGGCACAAACTATTCTAACGCTGTGGAAAGTGGAGGGTTTTTTTATGCAATAGAAGTCCACTTCAGTTTCAACCCTTTTTGAAATTACCATTACTTTCACTCTCTGGTGCCAACTACTCAAAATGTATTCTAAATGAAGAAGCTGCAGGTAAGTTCTAAACTAATCTTTTAAAAGAAGCTGAAATTTAGTGTAGAGTGTAAAATGCTAATCACAAAAGAATAAAGAAATATCGGCTTTGTTTTACATGCTGCTCGTACCCCTCTTCGCGGGACACCAACGCCATGGTCTGGAAGCAGGTGCGGTACTTGATCTCTCCTGGTATTGGCTGGGGGCCTTGAATGCGGCTCTTTGCTACGTCGAAGGGAATATTCACACATGAGGAGATGGTTCCCGACATCAGGCCAATTGTAAATTTCCTCAGGAACTCTAATGTGGGGTCCTGTTTAGAAGATAAAGTGGAAACTTATTATCTTGACAAGCAAAATTTTCCATATCTAACAGTGAGCTTGGAAAGCTTTATCTAAAACTTAAATATATAATTGCTGACAGAAGACAAAGATGACAGTGTTAAAAAAATAAAGCAACAGTTAGTTGACACTCATAGTAATTTGACACTGCGTATATTTTTACACTAGAGTGAAAGTGAAACAGAGTTGATGGGTCCGGAGCGTATGATTGCAAAGCTGGCATGAAAGCCCTGATCATTTTATGGTAGTAAAGGAGGGAGAGGGGGGTGGTTGGAGGGGCAGATATTTGCTTCCTGACTGTGGTGCAGCGTTATGATTGGCTGAGCAGAACCACATGTTCTTTGGATAGCCAAGACGGAGGATTTATAAACAGGGTTCATGCAGGCAGACTAGGGAGGCATATGGGGACAATTTGGGTAATTGGGCTTTGACTCGGCACAGGGGTATTACTGTACCAAAGAAGCCCAGACTAGAAGAGCTCTGACAGCTAATTGGCCAGGATATTTTTACAAATGACAGCAGCCTCTCCGGTCCAGGGCTTTCTCAAGCGGCTGGACACCCCAAGAGCTGTGGTAAATCAACATCTAATCCCACTTCTTCTCTTTTTTTCAAGTGGGATAGGGGTAAAGGATAGGGTGAGGGGTGGGTGTGGGTGGTGGTATAGCCACGGCCTAAGTACACCCATCAACCCACTTCCTAACAGCCTTAGGCAAACATCTCCTCACACATCCTCTAGTGAATGATGGCAGTGTGCTATCTGCCTCCTATGTGCTATTCAAATGTCCGTACAGCAGGAGCCTGGGCTCGGTAATCTGAATTTGACTATTAACACGATTGACTTGAAAGCTCATTGCTCATGTTGCTGACATGTTGTAGCAATGGACACATCAGTTCAGGTCACCAATATACACACACTTACAGTACAAGTGAACTACTTTTGAAACATAATAACCACAAACTTTAATATGTTAGTGTAAAAAAGTGAGGTTGAGTACAAAAGAAAAAAAGGGCTTTAAAAGAGAAAATCTGAAAAGGTATTGTTCTTATATCTCAGGATGTTCAAATTCAACCAGGGCTGCCTAATAAGTAAACAATATCCTTATTTAATTAACTTAATCTTAGTATAAATTAGGGCTGGACAATCAATTCCATTTGCAATTCACAGTTTTGAGAAATGTCATTTTCGAACTGCACATGCACTCAATGTTGAGTCGTTTTACATTTAACAAGAGTAAAACACTCCATTTCTCACTGCAACACTTTAGATAGTGATGATACTCTTAAAATGGGTTTACTGCCACACAGAAGGGAAGAAAGTGCTGCAGCTAGTGTGCAGATTCATGCCGGTTAAAAGCTCTTGTGACAACAGACTTTGGCCATCAGAACAGAAGGCAAACATGTATGTGTTTGTGGTAATGCAGAGGAAAATTGTTATAAAATCGCAACTTTGTTTCAAAAATAAAACAACAAGAAAATTTTTTGGAAGCTCACACAGCTCTATTATAATTCCAGCTGTTCTTGGTCTAAGAGTTTTCTTAGAGGACATTAGTAGAACAGATTCAAAGAAGATAAAGTAATGCAGCGGACTAGTCAGTTTAAGCTTGAAAAGGGATTAATTAAAAAAACATCCCAGGCTTTGTACATCTTACTCAGTAATGTTTAATCCAACATCCAAAAATGCAAAGTGTTGGACACAATTCCACACCTAACAAGAGATGGCTGTCCACCTAAATTGACCTTAAAGGACAGCTTTTAGATTTACATTTCACACATCTGATAAAAAGATGAAAGCTATAACTGAGGAAGGAGAAAGAGCAAACATGTGGAAGATGCTCCAGTCAGATTACACCAAAATGGTACTTTTGGCCTATTTGCAAAATGCTGTTTTACATATAAACCTGAAAACAAAAACAATGTGAAGCAGAGGAGCAAAACTGAACATCACCATCAACATCACGCACAATGAAACATGGTGTGTGCAGCGTGGAACTAAAGGAATAATTTTGTTTAGTCAAGACAGGTTACCTGCTCTGGGATAATGAGATTACGCTAAATTCAGTGAATGTTTTAGCTTAAAAGATATTTGTGTAGTAGAGTGGCTTAGTAAAAGTCCAGTTTGAAATCTAGAAGACAATACTTAGAGAGACAGGAAATGTCACCTTCACAGATGATCTCCACCTAAGCCGAGTTAGCAAAAAAGGAAAAAAACAAACAAAACAGATTTTAGTCTCTAGATGTGCAAAAACTGAAAGAGATGCATCCAAAAAGCCACGGAAAATATGTATGCCTAATATTTGACTTTGTCATATTCTAGAAAACAGAGAGAAATTTGATCTGAAAAAAAAAATCAAAGTTCAAGAGGTATGAATTCATTTTAAAGTGATATTTTTAAAAGTTCGCACTTTCATTGGCCTGAATAACTGCAGTACACATACAATTGGATGAGAAATGGCCATAACCTAAGAAGAAAGTTATTCTAGTCACCCAGCCACATAATTATTATTCACAGAGAATGCCCACTTCGTCGTACATTATGCAGTTTTGGAAAAATGTTGAAAATATAACAGCAGGGCCTCCCACTGTAACCCCTCGAAAATAGTACGGTTGTCTGCTTCCAATTAGTTCATTGGACTTCTAATCTAATGCTCTGGTTTGTACATGTGGAAGTGGCGTATGGTAACGTTTCCATTAAACAAAATTAACTTTTGTTTGGGCCATCAGGCACTGCCGGATGTGTAATCTGAAACTTTGAGGATGTTATGAAGAGCAAACAGACGAGGTATTAGCAGAGCTGATCTTGGAAGCTCCTTTCTGATTTCTGCTTCCTCCGTGCCGTGCAAGCTAATCATACTGTTAAACACTTGTTATTCTCCTGCAGCAATGTGGCTAGGACATGTGAGGATCACAGAGGCTGAGGTTAGCCAAATGTAGGCAGAGTCAGGAAAGGTTAGGAGGCACTGAAGCGCAGCAGCAGGAGTATGCCACAGGGAAAAAAAACTTAAAGCAGCACAGATTTTTCACTTGCATATTACCGGGCTGGTGGGAATAGCATCCTTGACATTAAAGTAGAAGCCAAAGTAGATCATGTTGAAAACTCCATGGCGTCCCAGTGTTGATGTTAATCCTTTATTCAGACCTCTCAGTCCAAAACCATCTGACTTGATTATATACCGTGCTTGGGCAAAAGCAGAGGGTTGCTGCAGAGTACAGAAAATAAAGGCGTCTTGTCAAAGAGCTACAAGGAAAATGTGAACATGTAGCAGCACTTTTTACAAGTTAAATGCGTATTTTGTTCCACTCTACCTCTTTGAAGGAATCTCTGTTGGCCTGCAGACTGACTTTCACCACTTCGAATGGATTGACAACAACAGCCTCAGTCAAGCCTGAGCCGAGGCCTGCTGCAGACAATGCCTGGAGGGAAGATGGACATGATTTAAACCCAAGGATAAGAGGATAATATTTGGGTATGGGTGTAGCAGAACAAAGGAACTGTTGCAGGTGACTTTCGAAACCTCAACGGTGAAGTGCTGTTTCAAGAACTCGTTCTGTTTTTTGTTTTGTTTTTTGTGTGTGTGTCATTTTTCTTTTTAAAAATGCAAATGCGTATGCGTCATGGTTGTCAGTGTCATTGTCAGACAAATGGCTGCAAAAACACACAAGACACCTGAGGGTGTTAGTTGACAATATGTTTGATGTTATCTGTTGGGTGAAAGGAAGGAGAATGAAAGAAAGCAAGACTGCTGCAGTTTCAAGTAATTCATAATTAAGAAGGCTTGTACAGTTTTTATTATCTAATATACCTGTTATATGATAAAAAATGAAATTTACACTGGGCTTTGCATTTCTGTGTGTTTGTGTGTCTTCATGTGCAAATGTATACCAATGCATGCTCAGCAAGAGGCGTAATGGGAACATGTCGAGAACGTGTCTGTAGCTCATTACTCTTCCTACTTCTTTATCCTGCTGTCAGAGCCGCAGGACCCATCCTCTCAGACATGCCTCGTGATGTTTACACAGCCAGGCGGCCATGTTTTAATTGCCTATTTGTATTATTACTGTGCGTGTCCTCATTAATCAGAGTGAAGGCATTCAGCAGTACCATGCTAACTAGGATATGGAGAAAGAGTTCTAATATCTACAGTAATAAAATTGCATAAATGATCTGTAGTGATTACAATGCTTGATATAGACAGACCTCAGAGGGATTTATTAGTTGACAGGTCCAATGAAGGAAGAGGTGTAAGAGAAGTGGAACAAGAGCATGGATAAGGTAGGTAAACATTTATCCTCCATTGGATATAAAACTAGCAAATGCGTTCTCTGTGCAGATGTAGCTTTGATTTGGCCTTACAGGTAAGAATCCATTACGGCAAGCAAATTGCAACAATATTGTGGCATTTGATAACCCCACCTTGGCAAGTTAAATCTAATATTATTCAAAACTGAGCCACCATGAAGTTTAGTTTAATATCTCGTAATAAGAACCGCCCTCATGGCAGAAAACATCAACACTAAAAAAATTAATATTTATTTAGACTTTAAAAGCCATTTTGGTCAAACTGAAAATCTACACTTTGGTAAAGTGAAGAAAATAAGTATTTGAACACCCTACTATTTAGCAAGTTCTCACATACATGTTTGAACACCTTTCTATCAGCTAGAATTCTGACCCTCAAAGACCTGATAGTCTGCCTTCAAACTCTGCACCTCCACTCCATTTATTATCCTAAATTAAATGCACCTGTTTGAGGACGTTAGCCACAAAAGGACACCTATCCACCCCATACAATCAGTGAGAATCCAACTACCAACATGGCCAGAACCAAAGAGCTGTCCAAAGACACTAAAATTTAAACCTCCACAAAGCTGAAAAAGGCTAAAGGAAAATTGCCAAGCAGCCTGGAGAAAAAAGGGCCACTGTTGGAGCAATCATTAGAAAATGGAGGAAGCTAAACATGACTGTCAATCTGCCTCGGACTGGGTTACATGCAAGATCTCACCTTGTGGAGTCTCAATGATCCTAGGAAAGGTGAGAAATCAGACCAGAACTATGAGGGAGGAGCTGGACAATGATCTGAAAAGAGCTGGAACCAGCGTTTCCAAGGTTACTGTTGGTAATACACTAAGAGGTCATGGTTAGAAATCTTGCATGGCACGGAAGGTTCCCCTGCTTAAACCACCAAATATCAAGGCTCGTCTAAAGTTTGTCATTGACCATTTGGATGATGAGGCTGGGTCTTCCAACATGATAATGCCCTGAATCACACAGCCAGGATAACCAAGGAGTGGTTCTGTAAGAAGCACATCAAGTTCTGACATGGTCTAGCCAGTTTCCAGACCTAAACCCAATAGAGAATTTTTGGAGGGAGATGAAATTCAGCGTTTCTCAGCAACAGCCCAGAAACTTGACTGATCTAGAGACGATCTGTGTGAAGGAGTGGGCCAAAATCCCTCCTGCAGTCTGTGCAAACCTGGTGAAAAACTATAGGAAACGTTTGACCTCTGCAATTGCAAACAAATAGGACTGTACCAAGTATTAAGACAGAATTTCTCTGCTGTTTAAATACTTATTTGTTGCTTTTTTTATACAAATAAATATTTTTTTTAAAAAATCATACATTGTGATTTCATGTTTTTTTTTCCTTTTTTAGATTATGTCTCTCACAGTGGACATGCACCTATGATGATAATTTCAGGCCCCTCCATGATTTCTTAGTGGGAGAACTTTCAAAAACTGCAGGGTTTTAAAATACTTGTTTTCCTCATTTTATGTCTGGTTTATAAAGGAAAACAATTATACAGTGTATACAAAATTTTTTTTTTTTCCCACATTAAGTTATGTCTCAGCCTGGTTCTACTTGGTTTCAAATTAATCTATTTCCTCAAAATTGTATACACAACATTCCAATCCAAAATGTGGGGAAAAAAATTCTTAATTGTTGTAAATTCATTAAGAACAGAAAACTAAGAAACCACATTTAAGTAACTTTTCACAGCCATTCCCTTGTATTTAGTTATTCCACCATTTGCAGCAATTGTAGCTTCATTTTTCTCTATTAGGTTGGACAGGAGATAACTGTGCATATCTATTTTCATTTGGATTTAAGTCTGGACTGTGGTTTGGCCTTCATGAATTTCACAGTGGTTGGCTTTGTGCTATGGGTCGCTGTCCTAGTCCCTGGAGCAGGTCTTCATCCGTGGTTGACAGTCATGAAGGCTTTGCTCTCTCCTCACAAGAGTACTGGAACTCTGACAGAATAACCATAAGGGTTCTTGGTCCCTGCCGTGAATAAAGCCCCTCTCCCCCAATCACTAAGGTCAGATAGCTGAACTATTCTAGGAAGAATCCAGGTTTCAAACTCCTTCCCCTTATAAATAATGAAGGTCATTGTACTCATTAGGAGCTTCAAAGTAAGAGACAATTCAGCCTCTAGAGGTTTACAGACAATTTATCCAACCCCATGGTTAGTGTTTGTTCTCTGACATCCACTGTCAAATGAATGACCTTATATAGAAAGCTGTGTCTTTCCTAATCATGTCCAGTTAAGTTAATTTGCCACAGGTGTAGTCTTTTTAGGCTCCATGAACATCTAAAGCAGGCATCCCCAAAGTCGGTCCTTGAGTGCGGTTGTCCTGCAGGTTTTAGAGGTTTCCCTGCTCCAGCACAGATGATTTGCATTATTAGTTGATTAACAGGCTTTTTCTGCAATCATCAGCATCAGCTGTGCTAAAGCAGAGAAACCTCTAAAACCTGCAGGACAGTGGCCCTCGAGGACTGACTTTTTAGGATGCCTGATCTAAAGTATGAATAGTGGAGACAGTATGCACTTCAGCTCAATTCTGACGGTCACTGTAAAAACTGAGATTAGTTAAAAAAAATTTGATTACTTAGTTTTCCATTTTCTATAAATTTGCAGCAAAAAAAAAATTAAAAATAAATAAAATGTTTACATTTTCACAGTGGAAATAAAGATGGGAAAAGATAAGGCACTGTGAATACTTCCGGGATGCACTGTATATAAAAACATAAGGCAGAATCTGCAGAGCAAGCCAAAGCCTGATCTTTCAAGAGATCCTAGAGTTTTTCTAGGATATAAAAAAATTAAGGTTTGATTAGGTTCTGCAGGAGTCTCTCCCCTTGAAATGTTTGTATGTTTGGTTACATTAAAACTAGTTACTTTAATGTAGTTCATTGGATTTTATGTGATAGCCCAACATAAAGAACATAACTATAAGGCCAAATGAAACTGGCAGCTTTTCAAGGTTTTTTGAGGAATAAAATCCTGAACAGTGTGGTGAGAATTCCAACCTAGAGAGTCAATACTTTGCAGAACTCTCTGTCACAGCTATTACAACAGCAAGGGTTTTAGGAGATAAAACAGAACAAAACTCAGACATTTCTGCCCTTTCTACTTTCACTAATCTTCCCCTCACCTCTTCTTTGTCCCTTTTAAACCAAATCATCCCCATCGGCCTGATGCATGTTTTACATTAGTGATGGCAGTTTGGGGTGTTAGTTTACCATCAGACATAGTCATTTGCATGTAGGCCAATGAGAATTTTGGTCTCATCAAAATAAACACGTTCTTCCATGTGTTTGCTGCGTTATCTGAAGCCAAGATCAAATATGTCTTTCTTTCAATAATTTCTTTGTGCAACACTAGGTCGGAGTGATAAAAAAAGGAAAATAAAATCTTTTGAAGTACCTCACCAACAGCTGTCCTTTCAACTGATTATTTTAAGTTTAACTAAGGTCCCTACAGCTCCTCTCGAGTTGGAATGTGTAATGTTGTCCTTACTTGCTTTGTTAAATGTACAGCCATGTCTTGGCTTTAAACTTCAGGTAACTTTACGTTTCATTTCTCTGCTGTGAACCTCGGTTTTCATGATGCCATTTTTTCCCTAATTTTCTAAAACAAATCTCTGAAGCTTTTAAAGAAAAGACAGATTTGGGTTTGGATTCAATTACACACAGGAGGACTGCCTACAAATCAGATGCAGTTTTAATGTAAATTGATCCCTTTAATAAAGGGATCACAAAAATATCTTACACTTGTCAGATTTTTCTTAAAGATATTCAAAAACCCATTTATGCTTTTTTCTACTTGTGAATATTTTTATTTCCAAAATAGCCCTGATAAACGCTCTTACTGCTAATCTGTTGATTATCATGAAGGTAACTAACTAAAGCCAAATTATAAACAAAACTCCATAAGCCCCATAACAGGCCAACAGATTGCATGTTTACCATTTCTCTTCCAAGACTTCCCTGAGTTTTGGCTTGGAAAAAAACAAAACAAAACAATAACCATGAATTTTAAACAACAATCAACCTCACAGGTTTGATTTTGCAACTTATTAATATGTTGAAACACTTACTATATCTTTACAGGCTATTATCTATTTTTACTAAACACTATTAGGCCTGGCATTTCTGAATGTCTGTCAGTCATCAAGGATGCTTTCTTAGTGCTTAACATTTAACAAAGGTTGTATTCAAGGCTTTTGTTGGTTGATCCCTACTTAGAGATATTTCTGTTTGTCCAGTGCCATCTAATATGTCTCGATGCCTTATAAAAGAAAAGCAGTGCTGTATTGGATATAAAAAAAAAAATAAGTATACTTAAAATAAACTACCAAGCGTCTACAAGGAGCTGTGTCAATAGATGTATAATGCCAAGAAATGTAATAACCTAGAATGAGCAAGATGGTCATGCAGTTATGCATTACGTATTCTTGAAGCACCACTAAAGGTTGAATATTAAGAAGAATATTTGCACTAACATGAAGTATTATTCCTGCTAAAATTCTTCATGTTTGTTTAAACAGACGTTTGGCAGGTAAGCAGAGCTCAGCTGAACTATTCTTCCTGGTTCTCTGTGTGCGTTTATTATTTTTTTAAGCAACGGTGTACTTAGGTGCTGCTGTTTGGCAGACTCACCAAACCCGGAGACAAAGGGCTCAGACTCAGCAACTTCTTGTACTGCTCAAAGGTGAAAAACTGCAGAGGAAAAATGAGGATTAGCAAGCAACAACATCTACATACAGTACGGACAGAGACGCATCTAATTCATCTTTATTCCAGGAACAGAAACTGATCTTAAATCTTGTCATGTCTTTTTGCTTCTAAGGGGTTTGAATATGATGTTGCATAGAGGCCCATTTCTCTCAGCCACCCTCTGGGCTGGATGAGGAACTATACTCATCTTCTTATCTAAAGGGTTAAAAATATTCTCAAAACAATTAACTGTAAGATAACTGCAGCAAATATCTGCATCTTAGTGGACCAGATTGATACAAATGCAATAAACGAGTTGTTTGGAAACAAACCATTTTCTGTCCTTCACATATAACTGCGTAATAGGTTACTAACAATCAAGTTGGATCTAAACTGGAACCATGTGATTTGGTCAGACTTGAGATTTGAAGTGGGTTTGCCTTGAAACAGAGGATGATTATTTGTAAAGATAAACAGTACCAGTGTTAGTACGATCATATGCATTTAAAAATGGAACTTCAAATCTTAGATAGACAGTACTAGAAAGCATCTTTATTGATTTGTGATCATCTGTGCCAAAGAGCAGCCATTTGCTTTAACATTTTCACCATTAGCTGGTTTTGTTTGCAGTGTGAGCGATTACTCCTTTCTCCCAGTGTGAGCGTTTATTTATAAAGTTCACTTTGTCTCCAGCATCTCATTACAGAGAGGTGTAGTGCCAAATCGCGCTCTCCCCCTGCACCCCGTGCCCCAGTTTAACCTTGGACGAGTAATTCTGCCCTCAAAAGATGATGCTTATAGGATGGCTTACAGCAAATGCTTGTAAGTCAATATTTGGTTGGTGAAAAAAGAGCAAACAGGAGTGTCTACAGAGGCAGACATGGTTGAGGGCGTTATGTGTTTAATCAACACGTGCGTATCATGTAAGAGCAGTTTGAGTGTTTTCATATGGCAGTAGAGCTGTGCACAATGAAACCAGATCCAGATCCTTGCGTGACATCCTGAGAGGCTTTTCAGCTTTCAAAAGGCAAACACACACATCCTTTGTCCTACCTTCACTGCTCGCTTTGGGGTCTCTGCCAGGATCGGAGGCAGGATTCCCTTGTAGAAGCCAAAGATCCTGCAGGAAGAGAAAAAAACAAATCTTTGTCTCTTAATTAATCACCACACAAATAACCTTAAACAAAGTTTGATTTATGACCAAGAGTGTCAGTTCAACATTTACTTTAAATTTCACATCAGCAAGCAGGCTTTGAGGAGGACTAATTTAAATCCAGATGAATCAGATTTCATTATTGCTTGTTTAATATATAGACCCAATTTAAACAGAAGCTTGGTGGACATTATGAGAACTGAATACAAAAGCAGAAAGCTTTCTCTGTTTAAACTTGTTTTGAGAGTTTTATGCGGCTCCCTCTCAGAGCATCAATTGCTGGTTAGGTCAAATGGCATTTCTAAATCTGCAGTAGGAAATGCCCCTTCTCATGTTTACAAAGTGTAGGTTTAACCTGCCTTATTAGTATGCGTTTAGTTGATAAGAATACCAGATGGAAGATGACCATAGTTGACACTATAAACCAGACAAAAAAAGTATTTCAATTGAGTGATGATCTTTTCTATGCTGATCACCTGCTCCACCGTCACACTTTGTCAAAAATGCTGATTGCACTTATTCTATGGCGATGAAAAATGCTGATTAATTTCCACAGATGGAAGCAGTTTGTACCTCTTATTGCAATATGCAACCATTTTCCTCTTCAAGATCTATATATGACTTTTCAGCCACCGAAACAGATGGTATAGTCGTAATAGAGTTGCAGAAAAACATTTCCTCAAAAGGAGCACCATGTTCAGATGAAATAAGATGTTCTGCACGGCTAAAAAACTGAAAACCTGGAACATATTCAGGACAGCATTTCTAAATGAGTAGTGGTCTAAATGTGTTGTTAAACATTTCAACTTGTTAACTAAAGATTAGGCGCCAAGTAAAATTACCTTTTATTAGGTAGGAAAATAATTAAATGTAGCCAATACAATTATGTACTCTTAAAAAGTTAGCCCTTTGAATAATAATGAGAGGTGTTATTTAAATAGTTGATGCACGTTCACCAGTCTTCTTATATGGAACACCAAATGGTTATTTAAGTACCTAACATTTTTTTTCTGTATTAAAATTACAATGACCTTTTAAAATAAAAAATCCTGCTTAAAAAAAATCTATAATCTTAATATGTGTGTTAAAAACAGAACTGATATTTGATTGCAATTACATCATTTGTGCAGTAAATAGAAAAATGTTCTTATTATAAGCTATGTAAAATGCAGACGTGTAAATGGCAAATGGTCTAAACTTACAGTTAAGACAAACTGGAATATTATTTTAAAATAAGGATTTGGGTTCAACCAGAGAAAGCCTTTGCTCATTTCCTCCACTGTATCTACCTCAACTCTGCAGTAACTTCAACTAGCTGTCAAGAAAATCCAATATTCACACACTTTTAAGGTCATATTGGAGCCTTTTTCAGAGATTCTAAATCTACAAATAATAAAAATGCAAAGAAGGGCTTTTATAAATGACAAAAAACAACAAAAAAATATCATGACCTGGATTATACCATCCTACTTCTCCAGCCTCCACCGCCGTACATCAGCGTTGAGCCACAGAGGACACTATAATTCTTGTATACTTCAGCTAAGAAGACCGGAACAGTAAGTAAATCATGGTGGTTTGGAAGCATGACTACTGAGACATATTTCTAAACCACAAACCTAAGTAAACAAGTTCTTCAGGTGTATGACGAGGAAACGATTCAACAGTACTTTCAGAATATGATATACTGGACATTTCAAAAGTGGTTAACAGTATAATTTCAGTCAGATTTCCAGCTTAGCTTTGCCAGCACTGATTTAAAGCATGCTTTGAGCCAGAAAATGAAGATGCATGCCTGTATATAACACAGGCTGTATTTTAAAATGAATCAGTGGAAGTTGAGGCATTTTCAGACAGCTGCTTAGATTAATGTTCAGAAGCGTATAAATCATTTTCGATAATGTACTAGTATGTATTTTGTGTACTGCGTTGAGATTAATTTGTATCTTTTTGGTGTACATTGCAAGAGATAATACGGTGCTTTGTTTTGATAAGAGAGCACAAAGGGTGTTTCGTGCACATTTGGAATTGCACATGCATGCGTTTCCCACAGTCTCAGATGTAATGAAAACATGGGTAAACTGTTCATATGTTCGTGCTTGTAAAGTTTAAATTAATGGGCTACCCTAATTAGTGTTTTGCCAAAATGATACAGGCACTTAGAGAAACTTTAAATCTAATCCTTGGATATTTAGGTAAACTAACATCATGTATTAAAACTCTTTTTATTTTTTTTTTCCTGAACTCCATAGTTTCAAAACACACTAAAGATTAATGATCAGATTCTTGCAGGTTTTTGGTATTTGTGTAGATAAAAAACTGTTGCTGGCAACAGCCAGCTACCTGTGCCCTACTCTCATGCCTAAATGTTGTTTTTAAAGGGATTGTCTCAAAGTAAAACAGGTAGAACAGGTCCAAAACAGCCCTTACACATTTCACAGGACTATCAGCAAATCGAAGATATTCTTTTGCAGGTTTAAAAATATAGAGTATTTCTGAGGAAGATTAGGAATTTGTTTTGACGTGAACTAAACTGAACCTGTGGGAAATAATCAGTGCATAAACAGTAAACGTCTGTTGCTATGGAAACATGCTGTCAAAAGCTTTTCATATCCTAATACTTCCTTGTATATTTGTAAATGGAGCATTTTCCATGGTATTACAGATATTCCATTCATGGAAACTGTATTCGACCTGCAGCTTTTTAAAGCTGCATGAGTATCTGAGTTATTTACTATATATATTACCCTGAAAAGACATTCTCTCATTGCTGGTTGTGTTAAAAATACCCCATGGATTTAATAAAAAGGTGCTTTGACAACTCATTTTCAGTACTGGCCAAAGAACACACATTTTTTGTACAAAAGCTATATGCACACACACACACACACATATAAATATATATATATATATATATATATATATAATATGCTGTCGGTAGATTCAGAAGAATAATTCTTCAGAGATTTCAAAACTTCAAAACATTGTTGTTTTATATTAATTATGATCATTATAACTTCCAGAAATGTACATCCTACACCCATCAATATGTTTCAAATGTTCTTAAAGTGAGATGAAAAAGAAAATTCAGGTGGGCAATGAATTAGAACATTTATTTCAATGTAAAGTAGCTTAAATCCAACAAAAGTGTATAATATTAGCTGTGCATAATCACTAAGTATTTTAAGGAGGTTTGTCTTGTTTAAACCCAAAACATTTAGTTTTCTATGCTCCTGACTACTGATGTTATAGCAAAATCTCAGGTAAGATCAAAGAGATGTGAGGTCTTTGCAAAGAGGGCATTAGTGGCTAATAAGTCTGGCAAGAGGTTCAAATAGGGCGTTTAATTAAAAATTTAAATTAACAATTTCACTGTTTGCAAAAAAGTCTTCGAGAGGAGGACAATCTAAAGAACTTCCCCCATGTTCAGAACCGGCAGACCGAGCAAATTCACCTGCGATCTTAATGCAAGATGCTAATATAAGTTTTAGAAAAGAAAATCTGAGCACCACACATACATAAGGCAACCACCTCAAGGTTAGTAGCTATTTTTACATGGACAAAGTTTCACGATAGGTTGGAAATGTATTCAGAGTAAAAAAACTAACTTTTTTTGTTTTTTATGGATATAATTAATTAGAATAAAACGGCAGATCGGACTAAAACGATTCATATAAAAATGTTGGTTGGAATATTCTGATTAGAGCTAGCAAGGCTGAAATAAATCATATTAATATGGGAGAAAAGTTGTTTGGGAATCCTTTCATACGTCCCTATGAGCACTCTAAACCTGCCTTCAATGCGCTTTCTGTCAAGTGGTGGGAGCTTATGTGTTCACCTACATGCAGCACTGACAAGGTCTTCAAACATACAGGCTTCTGAAATGTATGTGCAAATAAATAGGTAGCTTTTTTTAAAACTGTGTCTGTGACCTTACGCTCCTTAACATTTAGCATAATGGCCTAATTTTTATGTAACAAAGTGACAGTAGATTACATGGAAATTAGGAGAACCCTGCTATCTCAGTTCCCCTGCTCTGCAGGGCAGTCTTCTCCTGCAGCAGAGTTTCCCCTTATGAGAAAATGATTTAGTGGAGATAACAAGCTGTATTAAACATTACGGCATTATCAATATGTAGAAGTTAGAATGTAACGTAATATATATTCATTGGTCCACAGTCCCTGATATTGAGCGCTGAATGAATATGGAATAATGTTGGTATAGAAATATTTAGCAAGCAGTCTTTTATCCAAAGTACCAAATCAATTTAATTGAAAACCCTGGCTTTGAATATTAACTCAGCAGACAATAGCAATGAATATGCAAGATTCTCCTGTAAACTGACAAAGAAGAACATTTGAACACAGACCATGGTCAGCAGGGAAAAGAACAGTGTGGCGTGACCGACTACATCCTGTGAAGGTTTGCTCCAGCTCTGTTGTGGAAACACACTCTGCGTGTCACCAGAGATAATCTTGGCTGATTGAGTACAACTGTAAATATGTTTGCTGCTGGCACATATTTCCACTCAATATAACCTGAGAACGGAAGGCCATTACAGTTCCAAAGAACACCCGCCATCTTCCATAAACTGCAGTGAACCGCAGCAAATTATCAAAACACCTGTCATAAGGAGGTGGAGCCAACCTGGATATTTTTAGACAGACAATGTGACACATTGTTCACTAAGTCGAATGCAACAACATATGACTTCAGTGGAGTTACCACACCATAAGGGTGGTGGAAAACACGTCACTTTACAGTACTTAAGATTATACCAAAAATATCAGCAATATAACGTTAGCAATTTATATATTGGAAAATCATTTAGTAACTTCAATAATTTAATAAAAATTAATTTAATCAGCAAGATAAAAGACAACTGAAAATATATAAACAATTTTCAATTTCTTTTAAAACGCCACGCTATAACTTTTTACCCAAGTATTAGCTTATTGTGCGATATACAGTATATGTCATACTCCCAGTCCTTGGTGCAGGCTGGGTTTGTCTTTTTTTCTCTCTCTGCAGGGCTGGACGGGCAGGTGCTCCTCATCAGGCTGATTCCCACCCTTTATAAGGAGCTGGAACCAGGAGGAGGGCGTCAGTTCGTTAATGCTCCAGCGTTGGTACAACTGATCCAGAACCAAGCCTAGCATCTAGCTTTGCCTGAAT
>NW_015151029.1:49376-50168 GCF_000732505.1 Cyprinodon variegatus | reverse complement strand
GTGCCTTGAGTTGACATGAGTTGTGAATTTGGCGCTATATAAATAAATTGAATTGAATATGACCCAGAGCGCCACTTTAGGGCAGTCTGCGCTCCCTGTAAACAAGAAGGCCAAGTAAGTTAAATGTTGTTACGCAATAAAACAGAAAAATCTCTGATGTAGGAATTAATCTAGCGAAGTAATTGTCACCTCCACTTTACAATTAACTCCTTGACAACTTAATTTGTTAGTCCAATGTGGTCTGCTACCAGATTCCAAAACAAACAGTGCAGTGTTACCTATAGCTTTCAGGGGCACTAGACCTGGTAGTAACCAGTTATGTTAAAAACTTACAGCTTTGCTTTAATTTAAGAAAAAAACAAAACAGTGGTGTTTTTTCAGTCCTTGATATGAAATGATACAAGATATTTGGTTCATTAGAACTATGGAATTTTATCAATATTTTTACGAAGCTAGGAATCCTAATTTTCTATTCATATAAACAGATAAACGCTTCATCGCATCCCTGTGGTGTCATGAATTCTTAATCAGTGTAGAGTATTTTGACTAGTTTAAAAATGTTTTCTGCTTGGCTAATTTCAATTTCCCAATGCCCAAGAAGTACCGAAATGCTTCCTATTGCATTTAAAAAAATAGAACAAGCTTTAATGTAAGCTTAAAAGGAACCTTTTGTTAAAGGTGTAGTGGAGGATTTTCGCAAGTAAAAAAAAACCCAGAATGATTGACACTTAGGAGACCACTTATTTATATGATCCACCTGGAAAAAGAATGTCCTCCAATATACTTTTAAGT
>NW_015151029.1:45503-46578 GCF_000732505.1 Cyprinodon variegatus | reverse complement strand
TGCAATTCTGCACTTTGTTTTTCTACCGAGGATTCACAAATTTTCCCAGATATCACTTTAAAACTAGCTGGTTTGTTTGGGCTTCCGCAATGCTTTGCAACAAGTGGTATCAGGCAGCAGGACAAGCAACATGTGCAGACTGTGTTCGTACAACGCAGAAAAGCAGGAAGGTATCTAAACTCATAAATTGAAATTCTTGCTACATTTTCAGGGTCGTGCTGATTTTCCAGCTTGAGCTTCCAGTATTTCGTAAGAACTGCTGTTTGCTGCTGCTGGTTGCTGAGGCATCTCTCTACCGGTCTCTCATTATCCCTTTCCAGTCTTGCACGTGATATTCATTCAGTATAAAAGTGTTACAACATGATGCTGCCTCTAACTTGTTAAACACAGAAATAATGCATTCAGTTTTAATTCTCAGCCACAAATCTCCTGTCACGCAAAACAAGACTTGAAAAAAAGTTTTTTTACAGAACTTTTACAGAACAGAACTTTCTTCAACATGTTTGATTTGTTCACTTTCTTCTTGCCCCTTCTCCATATAGGATACATGTATAGCGTAGGACTACATAGTAACCCCCATCAGAAGCATTTAATGCGTATTGCAAAAAGCACTCATATTATCTTCAATAAAACGCCCCATTCTAGTAACATTTAGCGAATGACCAACAGTGCAAAGAATGGTGCTACTGTACATAATCCTGTTTGAAATGGAGCTTTGTAAATAAACTGAAATTAACTAATTCTCGTACTCGTACTCGTCGTCTCCCGCGTTATCCGGAACCGGGTCGTGGGGGCAGCAGACTAAGCAGAGACTCCCAGACTTTCCTCTCTGCAGACACCTCCTCCAGCTCTGTTGGGGGAAGCCCTAGGCGCTCCCAGGCCAGCCAAGAGACAGTCTCTCCAGTATTATCCTGGGTCGCCCCCTGGGCCTCCTCCCGGTGGGGCGTGCCTGGAACACCTCCCGAGGGAGGCGTCCAGGGGGCATCGGAAGAAGAAGTTGCCAAGCCACCTCAACTGACTCCTCTCGATGTGGAGGAGAACCGGCTCTACACTGAGCCTCTCCCGAATGACCGAG
>NW_015151029.1:34786-44256 GCF_000732505.1 Cyprinodon variegatus | reverse complement strand
CCCAGCCACCCTGCGGAGAAAGCTAATTTCAGCCGCTTGTATCCGGGACATGAACTAATTCTGATTTATTCAACTAAATCAAGTCCAATTTAGTCCAAGGGTTCCTACTGTAAGTAACTAATAATCTCAATCGTTATTCTGAAACAGAGCTACACAATTACTGTTACCCTATGGTGCGTTTGTCCATTATTCAGGTGAGGACAGGCCCTCGAGAGATTTGATGTTTGAAAAAATAAATAGCCAATTCTCTGGATGTGCATGGGTGTTACTCTCACCGCGCTCTCTTCCTCACCTGGCTTTTTTGTTGAGCCATTGAAGCATCAGAGAGAAAACAGCCATCACATACTACACAGAAGAGTGAGACAATAAATTGTCGAAAAGGAACAAATAAAACTCAAACTTAAATCCAAATTTAAATATTTATAACTTTTTTTCCTCAGGAGACATTGTGCCTCTGATAAAAAATAGCTGTAGAGTGGCAGTGTCACACTATGTTATTTTTCCTCCTTTCACATGGTACGTGCACAGGTGTCATTTCAACTTCTGCAGAAACTAGGTGTGCTGTTATGGCATGTATTTTCCATCTTTGGATGACTGTTGAACAAATTCCTATGACTTCAAAAAAGAAATGGACCAACACTTCTTTTTTTATTTTATTTTTTAAGGCCGATGCCAATACAGATCAGTCCAACTCAGTGGTTTTAATACTCGCTCCTCAGCTAGTTTTCAGTATTTCCCTGTCTCCACACACCTGATTTAAATAAATGGGTCATTAGCAGGTCCCTGCTGCCCGTTGTGGCTGATGAGGAGGGAGTGTAATCATTTAATGCAGGTGTGCTAGAGGAGATACATATCTAAAACATGCAGGACATTGGGTCCTGAGGACCAATTTGAAAGTCCATGGTTTAACTGATGAACTGCAAACTTTTGGGACGTTCTGATTTTTGAAGCCAGTGTTACCAGTGTTACCACATCTTAATTTAGACAACAACAACAAAAAATCATGAACAAATAAAACAAAACATTAACAATGAATAACTAATGAATATATATACATACATAGATATATATACAGAAGAGCTATATGTGTATATATTTGATCTCCTTTTATATATTTTTTTAATCTTTAACAATCTTGTGTTGTTGGATGTGTGTGTATATATATATATATATATATATATATATATATAAATAAAACTGTAACTGGAGCGTGTAACAAAAGTAATTTCCCTCTGGGATTATTAAAGTATTTCTGATTCTGATGGAGCGAGCAGCAACACATGTGCTTCAAGTTATTTCTGCTAGGCTAATAAATCTGCAAAAAAAATCAGTGAATCCATGCACTTATCAACTGATGCCAATAGCAAAAAAAACACACAAATGTCGGCTGGCTGATGTATCAGTTTATGTCTGGTTTAAAACTCGGGGTATGTTTAAAAATATAACATATCTTTTTTTTCAATTTCAGTTCAGACTTTAGAAAAAATTATGTCTTGATTTTCAAAATTCAAACAATTTTAAACAGAGTTTAACAGAATTTTAACTATAAAATTAAATTAGCATTTGATGTGCATGAATTCAGATTCCAGCAGTTGATCCCAACAAAACTTCATGTGTTTTTTAAAGTTATATTCCATTTTGATGACATCTATTATGGAAAAAAAAAAAAATGAACCCACCAAAAAAACTTCCCCTTTCCCTTTTCAGTGAATGGGGATCTGTTTACATGCTAATTAAACCAGTGGTAACAACTTGCTCTCCCAGCCAAGTCTCACAGACTGCCAAATCGCAGTGGTTGGTCAAAGCTGAATCCCAGCCAAGACCCAGCTTTTCATTTTATCAGTTCCTCATATAGTGTTGCACATGCAAATCAACTAAACTCCCATTCAGTAAAGGGTCCAGATTATGTCCCCAGATAGCCCACACACACTGGATGACTAATTTTACTGGTCTAATTCGAAGAAAGTTTACGAGGATTTAAAAGTACCATTAGTAAAGCCAACAGAGAAAGCAATTACTTGTGGATTTTGTTGATTGGGGACAAACAGTATATTGTAAGTGTTCATAATGTCTTCTCATTTTACTACATAAAAACAATGAATTTCATTGTTTTTTGTAGTAATTTTAAGAGACAGATCAACACAAAACAGTCCATGGATGTCAAGTGGAAACAAAATGATGGTTTTATAACCTTTGACCAATAAATATCTAAAAACAAGTGGTATTCAGAAGACATTTTAGTGGGATTTAGCTAAAAGTCTCTGTAAGCTCTCCACAACTAAAAAGAAATTTTTGCTCATAAACAAAATAGTTTAAGTTTAGTTGCACTAGATTCAAACCCAGTAGAAATGCTATGATTTTCTTTATTGAACTGTAGCTTTCATTGCACACTACTGAGGCGTCCAATATGCTTCATTATATGTTGCAAAATATGCTGTTTAGCAATTAACAATGAATGCATATAGAATCTGTTCAATTCTATTCAAAAATGTTTTATTGATCCCAAAGGGAAACTAAATGTTACATTAACTCGTGGTCAGTTTTTTATGAGATGTTAGAGGTGTTTATAGCTGTAGGCAGGATGGATCTTCTGTAGTGGTCTGTCTTGCACCGAATGTCGCTCTATGGTTGTTTAATGATCTTCTGAAGATGATTACTGTTGTCCATAATGTTTTTAATTTAAGAAGAATTCTTTGTGAAATCATCCCTAGAGGTTATAGAGGATTTCATACAACAGAGCCGGCCTTCTTTATTAGCTTGTTGAATTTTGTAAAGTCTGTTCTGATGCTGTTACCCCAGCAGATGATGGCAGAAGAGATCACATTCTCCACAACAGACTTATAGATATGCAGAATCTTGCTGCAAATGCCAAAGCACCTAAGCGTACTTATGAAGTACAATCTGCTCTGTCCTTTCTTGTAAATCACTTCACAGCTGCGTTTCCAGTTGAGTTTGTTGTCTAGGTAAACACCAAGGTACTGTATTTATACTCCTCCACCACCTCCAATCCCTCTTCCTTGATGTTGAAAGGTTTCAATTTGTTACAGTTTCTACTGAAATCTACAATAATCACCCTTGTTTTGTTGACATTCATAATCAGATGATTGTTTCCACTCCATGCCAGAAAGCAACTCTACAGCTTCCTCTAGTCAGCTTCTGGCATATCTCTGATGCACCCGATGACTGCAGAGTCATCTGTGCATTTCTGCAGGACAGGACTCTGTCTGGTAATAGAAATCAGAAGTGTACAGAGTAAAAAGGAATAGTGAGAATACTGTCCCTTGTGCTGCTGACTACTTGATTGGACAGTTGACCCTTCAGTCTAACAAACTGTGTTCTGTTTGTTAGGTTGTCTTTGATCCATATAGTTGTTGATGCTTCCACCTGAGTCTTCTGGAGTTTCTCACAAAAATCGTGCTAAATAGTGTTAAATACACTGGAGGAATTAAAGAACCTGATCCTCACAGTGCTGCCTTGTCTAAGGCTATGTTCACACTGCAGGCCTTGATGCTAAATTTCGATTTTTTTTTGTGAAATCCGATTTTTTTTGCGTTGCCGTCAAACAAATGCAACTTGTATGTGATCTCCTGTGTGAACTGCAGTCATACCAACAAGTGTCCTGCATGCGCAGTAGAGGACGCGATGACGTCACAGGCCAGTGTGCTCTATGTTTACAATAGAGCACACTGCGCGCATCTAGCAGTCTTTTCCAACCATAAAAACTCAATCTTTTCAATATGTTTAAACATAAATACTGCTCTCCGCATCTTCATCTGCCATTGTTGTTGTTTTTCCTGCCGCTTCTGCGTAGCAAGGCGCAGAATAATGACCTTTGTCAGGTATTAATGACGTTCAGGGTCGGATGAATCCGACCTGGCCGTTCACACACAGGTTGCATTTGAAAAGATCAGATTCGTATCAGATTTAGGACCACATAGCCAAGTGGCCTGGGTCGGATTGGAAAAAATCGGATCTGTGTTGTTCAGACAGCCATGCAAAGATCAGATCCAGGTCGCATATGGGCAAAAATATTGGATTTGTGTCACTTCAGGCTGCAGTGTGAATGTAGACTAAATGACATTGGGTTTGTCAAGGCGGGTGTATGGTGGAATCTTTAACTCCTACTCTACAGCGATAAACAAACTGCAGGGGGTCTTGTTAGCTGTTTGTTTCCTGATGTCAACCAACAGAAGTCTCTCTAGGAACTTCATGATACGGGATGTCAGCAAAACATGTTTTTCTTGGTACTATAACAAGGCAGGAGATCTTCAATGTTATTAGGACGGTCTGCTGGGTCAGACTAAAGTTGACGAGGTGCTTTAGAATCACACAGAGCTGCTCTTCGCGGGCCTTCGGGACTCTGGGGCTGACACCTTCAGGACCTGGAACTTTTTACGATTCAGTCTCTCCAGTTGCATCTTCACTTGACTTCTGGAGACAGATAGGTGAAATGCAGAGGGAGACAAATCTTCGGATTTGGCTGGAAAGTTCATAGAAGCAGATGAGTCAAATGCAAAGGAGAGCAGGATGTCCCTATGTCTGTGGGCAACAGAGAAGGATGCTGAGCTTGTTCCTGAACTAAATCTGTTGAAGAATGTATTTACTTAATTTGCTCTGTTCAAACTTCCATTTGTCTGATCATCCTTCTGCTTGAAGCCTGTGATTTTCCTCATCAGTGACCACACATCTCTCATATTGTACTGAAGCTTGCGATTTAGCCTTTTCCTGTATGCCTCCTTGCTTTCTCTCATCTTGACTTTAAAATGCTTCTGTATACTCCTCATTAATTCCCTTTCCCCCTTATTGAAGGCTTGTTTATGGTTGTTAAGCAATTCCTTCAAATCAGTTGTGATTCAAAGTTTATTACTTGGAAAGCATATCACTGTTCTGGTAGCGATTGTCTTATCTTCACAGATATTTATGTAGTCAGTCACACACTCTATCATTGCATTAACATCCTCTTCATGTGGCTGACACAGTGTGTGCCCTCAAAACAACCATGGAGGCTTCTTCAGCTTCCTGTGACCATATTCTTTATATTCTTGCAGTTCCTTTTAACGTAGGTTTTCTCTCATAAAGCTGCTTATATTTAGAGCGAAGAAAAAAAAGATTGGGATATTTTTTTTTCCCCAAGAGGAGGTCTTATTGTAGAGATGTATAAGTATTTGACATTTGGATAAAACAAGTCAAAAGTTTTGTATTCTCTGGTACAACAGCTTAGAAACAGTTGGAAATTTGGCAGTGTAGCATAATTGAAATCATCAGTTATTGCCACAAATGTATTTGGCCTTCATGTCTGTGGCTTAGCTACAACTAAACTGATTACATCAAATGCAGTGTCTGCAATGGCAGAAGGTGAAATGTAAACGGTTGCCAACAAAACACTGGTAATGTGCCACAGTGACATAGTTATATGCCCTGAATGATGCCATCTGCCAACCCACCTCCCATGAGTTTTTCAGTCTTCTTTAAATTTCTGCCTGCTTGTACAGTCAGAAAGGCTGGCAGAGAGACACCAGAGTCCTACATATGATCCTGCAGCCACATTTCAGTAAAAAACAATGTTGCATTGCTGAAATTCTGGCTGGGTCCTTGCTAGGGCTTGGAGTTCTTGCAAATTTTTTCTTAAATATCTCACATTTCCTAAAATGATTGATGGAAGAAATGGCTTAATTTTCTCCTTCTGCATCCTGGGCTTTGCCTTTTCAACTCAGCTGGTACTTGCATAAGTAGTTCAAGTATTACTTTAACTCTAGAGATGCTAATGAGGAGATCCCGGGTTTAAAAAAAAAATCTCCTTGCGATGGTTGCCATGGTCATGCAAAAGTCAGTGTTGCCAACTCAGCGACTTTGTCGCTATATTTAGCGACTTTTCAGACGCCTCCAGCGACTCTTTTTCAACAAAGCGACTAGCGACAAATCTAGCGACTTTTCTGGTGTCTGCCGTGGGGAGCCTCATCCGTCCCAACCCCGTTCTCTCGCTTCTGCAGGAGTCCCTCTCAGCGCTGCAGTCAGAGCCACAGCATGTTTACCCTCAGCATCAAGACTGCAAATGAGCCGCGCAGATGTGCCGGGATTGACGGCGCAGGTTGATCACGCTGGACTCAGCTCCCTCAGTTGCTGAACCTGCCATTGAGAGCCTTGACCAACATGATGATGACCCGCTCTGTGAGCAGGCAAACACAGCCTGTGTGTGTGGAGGGGAATCTTATTAGTTTAAAAAAATAACAATAATTACCAATTATTTGCTAACATTGTCATTGATTCTTTGTAATCTTTTTTTTTTTTCCCATTTAGATTGTTAATGTTAATGCAATGTAAAAAATTGTATGGTTCAAAATGTTCATGTTTTACAATGCTTTCTAAGCCCCTTAGTTGACCACAAGGAAAAAAGAAAAAGTAAAAAGAAAAGTTGAAAAAAAATAATTATGCAAATTAGACAATGACGTCATTCAGCGACGTATAGCGACTTATAGCACAGCCAATAGCTACTTACCTTACTGAGGAGTTGGCAACACTGCAAAAAGTGCCAAAAAAATTAAGTAAAAGATGTAAAAAAAGATATTTCCAGTTTTACAGCATTCAATACCAGAGGCAAAAAAAAGAACATCAGAAAAAGAAACTCTTTAAAACTTTAAAAAACCCAGAGCTACGTCCAACATAGAGTGATATGAAGCAGTGCAATTCTAGAAAATGTAATTTCAGGCATCTAGACAGCCTCTCCTCTTGTTATATTTGTCATATATACATTACTACTGCCATCCCTGACCTCCTTTATGGCTCATTTGTTTTTTAGAGCAAATTTAGTTTAGTTTAGTGCCAACATCTGACAGAAATCTGTATTTCACATGTCGGTAATTAATCCATCGTCTTGAATTACTTTAATTTGCAATGGGATGGAGGATGCAAGGATGACGGAGTCTGTGTGCATGAGAGGTAAGGGAATTCTTTAAAGTTAGTCCTTTTTTTAGCTCTTATCTTTGCTTTTGTCTTGACAAGCTTGTCTCTTCCTGCAGAAGAAAAGCAATGCCTCAGCATTGTTCAGCCCCTAACAAGGGTTACTGTGTACAAGTAGGATTTCCAATTGCTTCTGTCTTTTCCAGGTGCGGCTAGCTAAGATTTGTCCTGTATTAAACTGAGCCGTGGATGTCCACAGCTCATCCCCTTGGCTGCTTCTCTGTAAATCTTTACCATGCTTGCCCTTTAACTTTTGGTGGACCATGTTCTGGTAGGTTTTTACATATTGCATTTTCAGACAATGGATCGAACTATGATGCAGGAGACGTTCAGGTCTTTTAATATTGTCTATCATAATTTTGTCAGACATTAAACTCTCCAAAACCTAACTGACTTGTCTGTTATGGATACTGGTTTCCATGATTCCACTTGTTCTTTGAAATAACTCAAGAGAACTTCACGTAATAGTTGGCTTTTATATAGAATAAGTCACACACAGGAGCACCCTAATTACAAAATCAGGGACCTTTGAATAAAAATTATTACATTGGATCAATTTAAAGGTATCAGTGCTGATCTATAATTGTCCTTTCCTTTGGAATTATGCGCACTGCTTTGTGTTGATCTGTGTCAAACCTAATATCCCAATAAAACATTTTGATACTGCTAATAGTATGATAAAAAATAAAAAGTTATCCTTTAGCGCAGGGGTCACCAACCTCTTTAAGGCTGAGGGCCACTTCAAGGGTACTGAGACTTAGGAAGGGCGACCATTACTGACCCATGAGCTGCAAGGGTTAGCGTTAGCCTAAACTTTGTTCATTATCAACATATTTTTATTGTTTCTGTTAATTTCTAAGTTCATTTAGACATTGTCATTTTGAAATCTCTATAAATTATTAAAAAGAAGAGCAACAGAATAAAATAAAATTTCAAACTTAGCCCACTGGTGGGTTGTTCTTTATTTAGAAGACTCTGAGGGCCCCCCATGTGGTTCTTGAGGGCATCTTGGTGCCCACGGGCACCGCGTTGGTGACCCCTGCTTTAGGCCATGTAGACTAAACTGTAATTAGTTGCATAATAATTTTATCACAATAAACCCTAATTCATAGCTGTTGTAAAAAGCTTTGTCTGTCTGTAATCACAAAATAACAAAAAAACAACTAAATTAATGTTTGTGAGGAAAAAGATTAATTTCACAACTTACTGTTCAGCTGTAAGCATTTAGATTTCTTGGGTCTAGTTTATTACAATAATCTTTAAAACTGACTTTTTGCAAATATTTTTACACAACAGTTGAAATTGGTTTTGGTATTTCTGCTTAGCATGTTTATTTTATAGAAAACAGAAGGAATCACTTGAGTTGTCTGTGTTAACAAGTTATTTTAGTCAGACGGAAGGCCCTTCCCTCGGCTCTCTATGTTCATGCAAATGGTGGCCACAGATTTCCCGGGTGTGGTCAGACTGGGGAGCCACTGGGTGATGAAGGAGGAGTGAAATTTGTTACAGAACAAATATGGACTCCAGTGAGTGGCCGTCATTTGAATCCTCATTTGATTGTCAATGTAAAATACGCACTAAGTCCCTTTTTGTCTTCCCTAAACAAATGGCCTTATGACACAGAGTTGGGCATGAGGGGAGAGCTAAATGGATGCAACTTTGTGTTTGTTTATTCTAGTGTGTATAATTTGGCTTTCATTTTCATAAACCTTTCCTTTTTTAACAGCCTCCATCCATCTGGACAGGAGTGTGCCAGTGACAGAACTGCTCTGATGAGAACAATCAAGTAAATCCATGAATACGAAAAGGCATACTGTGCAAACAGATGTTGTTTTTTTATTGCTTAAGAAAAAAAATCTGCTTGACACCACGACTTTAAGAAGATTCACAGGAAATATGAACCAACAAGGGGACCACATAAACAAAGAGTCTGCCTTATCTGCAAATATTTTCCATTTCCTTATGTCTGCTTTCACCTTGACCTTGTCAGTGAGGAACAACCCAGCATGACAGACAAAATATTAATATAGAATTAAAATATTTTAACTCTTTGAACGTAAATGGATTTGATCCTACTTTGATTTGGCATTGCTCTCTCTCCTCTATGCTTGACCTGGTGTTCCCAAAGTGAGGATTGGCCACAAGATAATTTTATGATCATTGTAATCTGACTGTATGGTCAAAAGGGACAAAATTAGATTAAAAGAAAAATTAATTAACAAATGTCAATTTCTCTATCAACAATTAAAGTAAATTAAGTAAATGTACCATTCATATTTTTTATTCAAATAAATATTAAAGATATAATAAAATTATTATGAAATACACAATTGAATGATTAAATATCCCAATAATTAATAGACATATATCTGAAAGGATAAAACTGAACATATTCTTAAGTGTCCTTTTTGATCAAATTAATTTAGAAATATGTTTATTTATTAAAGACAATACTTAAACATAGAGCGGAATAATTCTAGGAATCCTCAGGGGTTTACGTGATTCCCAATAAG
>NW_015151029.1:32799-34518 GCF_000732505.1 Cyprinodon variegatus | reverse complement strand
GGGGGGGATCCCACTCTAGATTACCGACGTCTCAGTAAAATTAAATGCCTTCTGGTGGCACCTACAACCTTCCTCTCAGTCTTAGAGAGAGCCTAAGCATTTCTATTTTGAGGGCGGTCACAGGTTTAATTCATATGGATACTCCTGTTTTATTCTATCAAATGTTATATTCTATGGGTTATATTAAAGACAGTTGTTGACTAGATGCAATTTCAAAATTATGAGAAAAAAAAAAAACTGGCAGGAATTTCATAGCGTGAAAAAAAGGGAAAACCATTCATGACTGGTAATATAGCAACAATTTGAAAAGCACAGTAAGTTGGTGAACAGCATGTCTGTTGAGACAGCCTTCTGCAGACTGGCTACCTAAGCCAACATGCAGATTAATTATCAATTCATGTTGCAATGGGCTTGTTAGACCATCAGAACAGAACTTGAATTAAGAAGACCAGAACTGTGAGAAAGAATAATCGTCTTCCAAATGTAGTGGTCATAGTCTATATTGCAAGCCTAACCACTTTTTACCTCTATTTGCAAAAGGAAACAAAGCTCAGCTTCATGTTAACCAATCTGATGCTTTTAATAAACCAAAATAAGCTCACAACTTCACAGCAGATGTGGCATAAAACAGAATCAGCTTTTAGTTCTTGCGCTCCACTAATCTGGAATAAACTCGCAGAAAACTGAAAAAGTGCTGAAACGCCAAGTTGCTTTAAATTGAGATTAAAATGCTTTTTGGTCAGAGAGATATTTGACGGCACTACTTCAACATTATTACTTACATTTCCAGCCCATTGTGTCCTTTTATTTTTTTTTTAAATCATTTTCATTCTCTTTAATATTTGTGTTGCATTTATGCTATTGCGATCTTCTTTTCATTTTTTTTTATATGCTTCATCAATAAACTTGCCTTTTTAGAAATGTGTAAAAAGCCTTTTTTTCCAAGATACAGTCAAGTCTCGAATGAATGAAGTAACATTTCAAACTGCCCTTACATCGTCTAGCCTGTTGAAAGTGTTTAGGAACTTTGAAACATAATTTTATATGACTCATGCTAAATCCCTTTTTTATAAATCAGACAGTAAATAAATGAGAACAACACCATAAGTTTCTTTAATAAATGTGAAAAATTTATAAAAGTGTAATATTTGCCAATTAAGTTGATCTAAATCTGGATTTAAACTTAAAGGAAAAAAAAGGAAATAAAGAAATTAACGTCTATTTAACACCAACCATTGACTACCATAGATGGTATTATTATTTAAGTTATTTCACAAAGTTATGCTGCAGTTCTTTTGGGGATTTTTTGTGCTACTTGTGTTTATGCTTGTATGTTCTGCACAGAAATGTAATTCTGCAGCATTTTTACTCTTTGTGGCTTTTCTCCACTGTACCTAATACTCTGACAGTCTTTAGGGGGGAGTTTATGGCAGAGACAGCAAGCATAGGACACCATACAAACAGAAAAAAATCCAAAACACATGATGCCTAATGTCATCCAAAAGTCAGTCATTTCTTTACAAATGTTGATCAAAATCTGTTGGTTATATTTTCAGTATAGGTTACCTCCTAAGGTCTCTTTAGACGTTCATATTTGTGAACCTTTGCAAGTAGGAGCTCTTGCTTTTCAGTAATGTTCTTCAATGGAACTGTCTAGGACTTTGCTAATCTTCCAAGGTAAGATGTGAGTTGTGCAGAAGTCCCAATGCTCCATTAATT
>NW_015151029.1:22200-30370 GCF_000732505.1 Cyprinodon variegatus | reverse complement strand
ACTAGCTTTCCTACCAAGCCACACAATTTCCAGTGATGATTTTGCTTAGCAGTGTGATGAACCTCAACGTTTGTCATTGTTTCCTGTGTCTGTAAGCCCTGATTAAACTATAATTTATTGTATCAACGTCCCAAAAGCTGACTCTGTCAAGTAAATTCACTTAAGGCTGCCATTTTTGCCTGACTCTCCGCAAACAACGAAACATCACAATTATAAACAAACATAACTTCCTAAATGTTACGGGCACCGCCATTTTGATTTGCTTGAATCCCTCCTTCAATCCTAGAGAGCAGTAGTACCACAGATCATCACTAGGAGGCGAGGAACCGTGCTAGCGTGATGTGTAAACGGTCGTAAGGAACCAAGCTCAGCACGATTAACTGATCCAAGCTTGGACCGAAGTCGGCACGAAACGGTTTCAGAGGGTAGTGTAAATAGAGTTTTTGTTATCAGAGAACTAAGCAACAACTGAACCATGCTGAGCCCTACTGTTGAACTAGTACTAGTTTTAACACGGTTTGGTTGTGTCTGGCACTGTTCAGTTCAGTTAAGTTCACTTTACACTAAACAGTTAGTTACTGTGCTCGGACCTTTCTCTGCACGGTTTCAATAGTGTATTGTAAATGGGGATTTAAGCTACCTGTGAACCTTTGACAAGAAATGTTTTTTTCATCCAAACTGACCCCAAAAAATATTTTTATAAGAACAATAAACAAAAAAGTCTTCAGGAAGCCCAAAAGAAGCATGCAGCTTTGATTCTGACTATTGAAGCAGTGTAAGGCACTATAAAGGGAATTCATCATAGACATTTATCTATATATACATATATATGCATTTCCTGTGCATTCTAATGTCAAACCTGGGTGTGAAATACATACCCTTCTCTCTGGAAAATTGTCCGGAAGCAGTCTCCCAAACTCTTGTAGCTGGTTGGGTCACTCGCTCCACGCTGGATTTGAAACCTACAAAAACATTTTTTTTACTCAAACTGTGATATTCCAACAAGTAGTTTTTGTTCAAACTGGGATTTCACCTATGTTTGTGTTTCCTGGAAGCACTTTCACACGAGCGTAAAACACACTGAACAAATTTGATGCTATCATTAATGAGCTCATTTCCCACTTTATTTTTCTCCCCTCTCGCCTTCATGTGACCCCTCCCCTCTCCTGCAAAGATGAGAGGCTCCAAATCCTAGGTTGTGTTAGTACGGGGGAATACTCAAACATTTATTTAACCCAACTGATCCAATTAGTAACCCTACACCCCAACACTGAGCGTTCATGGAAAGCTTGCCAACAGCTAAAATGCCAGTAAGCCTGTTTTAACATGTACACTATTGATGTGGTTGGCATGATTGTGGGAGTTTTTGTTGCATGCCAAATATGCAGGTAGCTAATTAATAAAGGATGATCTTATCTGTAAAAAATTGTAAAATACTAGAGAGAAATATATGCAAATCCTAAACCATGCTCTTTAAATGATTGCCAAATAGATTGTGGATTATTATGATGTTTGGACCTTCGGCATAACAAAAACATCACCAAACAGATCATAGAAATTATTGGATGAAATGCAAGAAAAATAGAAAAATTAGCTTAGGATCATATACATATAACAGACGACAGCAAGTCTGCAAGGACCCAGAGAGATGTCAGATGTAATGGTACAAGGGAAAGATTCCTTCTTTATATGGCTTCAACTGCCAGGTCACAAGGTTAGCAGTACGTCCTCCATGTGGGTGCCTGATGGAAGCATAAAGAGCTCTGGGTTTCAGCCATGGGGGAAGTTTAGTGAGGTTAGAGGCCTTTCATATCGCTAACAGATTGACATCTTGGAGGGGCGTTCCTAATATCCTATATGATGGAATCCCAAGAGCTTGTAACCATTCCTGAAAACCAGTAAAAACAGCATAATAAATAGATGTCTGACACCGTATTAAAAATGAAGAAGAGGAGAGGGACTCAAGGTATGAGAGGTGGTGAAACCAGAGGGATGGGAGAGAGAGAAGAGACCTCGATGATTTAAGACCACTGGGGCTTGTAAAAAAAGTTAAATCTGGCTTAGTTGAAGTCAAGGTAGGGTTCTGAAGGGTTTAGAAGACTCCGTGTCAACGGTCCACAGTTTTCCTTGCTCTTCACGCTTCGACCTAAACCAGCCCTAAAAAAGAGGGGTTGTTAGGGCCTTGGTCCAGTTCCAGCCCCTTGACTCCACTCGTGACACAGGGGTCAACTCATTTCCTCATGGCCCTCTTCTACCCTCCTATAAAAGCCAGGGACCAAACAGGGGGCCAGAAGAGTGGGAGATAATAGGGTGAAGTTGAAGTACTTTTGGCAGCAGGGGAACTATCAGGGAGCTTCTCATGTTACTTTTAACAGCAAATATGTTTTAAAAAAATAAGATTTTTATATTTTGTGAATCCGAGATGGATTTCCTGTTTTTGTGATTTGCACAGGAAAAAAAAAAAAATCTGGTTTTAGTTACAATGACTCAGCAATGTCAAGTAAATTGATTTACATGTCCTTTAAAGAGACGCAAACATCTATATGACTCTGGCAAATTCTTTTGGGCTTGTAGATCATAAACTCTAAATAGGAGCCCTTGAAAACCTTGAGGCTTTTTTCCAGACATACAGTTTGGAGCATCCTTTTCAATCCTCACTGAAAGATACAGCAAACTCAGAAGTGATGAGATGTGCAAGTCTATCAAGACGCTCTCCCGGGACCTCTTCACCCACATTCCACCTCTCCTGTATTTGAGGTTTACGGGCCCAGAGGTGCCCAGGTGAGGTTGAAGGTGAGGGCAGGTTGGCGGCTCCATTAACAAGACAAGTACTGGCATAAAAAAAAAGATTGAGTCCATCTGACCCTACTGCCTGTAAAAGTACAAAAGGTATGCATTCACAAGGAGTCAAAAAGGTAAATTATGTTAAAAAGGCGCACCAGAGCCCCAGTCTTTGCTTTTTATGAACATCAGCGAAGAGTTTGTGGAATTTCAGAGGTGCCAGACTGGTAAACTGAAAGACCTGGGAAACTAAAAGGAGAACAACTGTTTATACATTTAAAACTTCTAATAAGGTTACAAAAAAATCTTATATAGATTTTAAAAAAGGGGTTTTAATATTCTAATTGCATAAGTTCATCCTCATTTTACCAGATAATTTAGCCCTATCATCTGTAGGGTTGTAACATGGTATTGTGGCGTAAGATACGATGCTTCTGGTCAAAGGAAAATCTCTTTCACATAGCGCCCTCCAGTTGTTGTTGTGCCTTTGATAGCTAAATTAATATAAGTTGTTATGATATAAACATGGCACAAGGGCTTTGGGTTTAGCACTTTGCAACATTGCGTGGGACTTGTATTTTTATTTATTTATTTCTTAATGAAAACAGCTTATGAGATCCTCATGTTTTCATAGTTTCATTTTATTTGTTGAACAATGAACACTTATCAATAATTAAGTTCATGTTTGACTAGTATATGAGGATTTTATAAAAAAAAAAGAAAGAAAAAGGATTACAAAGTAAGGCTAAACATAAAAAGAAAATCACTATTTTGTTATAAAGATTAAAGACTTGATTTGGTAAAAAACACAAGTCGTCAACAAGTGAGGTCAGGAATGTTTTCCTGAGCCGTCATTTTAGAGCAATGCAGTTCAGATTTGATGTATTCATATTTCTTAAATGGTTAAATGGAGTCTAGATTCCAAAGTAAAGGAAGCAATTTAGCATAAATTCTATTTTTTGAGTATTGAATATATCCAGCTTTTACTATTGTATTTATTAAACACAAATACAATGGGGTAAAAATCCTAAACACAATAGAAAACCATTTGAAAGATTACTTATTTGCTTAAGTATTCTCACAAGATTGGCGTCCTGAGCTATGCAAGTTGCTATCATGTTGTACTAATGGATTTGGTTAATAAGGACATCATCAAACTGGCAACAACGTCCGATTACAGAAGCATTGCTAAAGCCAGAATCTTTGTTTTACACTTTTTATGTGACAGTCTACAAAACAGTTTAAAGTCCAATCCAGTCTACGATCCAAAAGGAAGCTCAATAAGAGATCAACATATTTGTTTAACAAAGAGGTGGCCAATTTTAATACTAGCCCATTGTCTGTCTGTATTAACGAAAATAGCAGTGTTATCTGCAACCATCCCGTTTGCTTATGAATGAATATTTTCTTACTTTAAAATCTCTTAGTTTTTAATGTATTTAAGCAAACTCAAATTCTAAATGTTATTGAATATATGGGTTTGTTGTGTTTTAGTTGTGTGGGAAACTGAGAAGGGACAATTTTTTGATCACCAGCCGCCAAACCTTCCTGAGAGCAGCTTGGATTTTAGCTGCATCTTGATTTTTAAGCACTTGCTGTTGTACTGACTGTGGATAAGGAAGGATGATTTACTCTAGTTGTTCAAAAGCAACAACATCTTTATGTCTATTTTGGACTCTTTTTCACATCCATAAAACTGATTCCTCTCATTTCCTAAATAGCTATGTTGGGACCAGTTTGTTCGTCCAGATGTTTGCTTATGTACTACGACCCCTGTGTCTTGAGTTAGGAAAGTGTTACTGGAGACACGCAGGAGATAAAACAGCACAGGGAGACTATTTAAACCTTAAAACTAGTTCAATGGTAGAGGACTGTTATGTTAAAGCAGACTTTTGGAAATCTTAAAAACATGGCTCAGGTGGTAAAACAAGCAATTTCAGCATCGTGTCCAACGTATCAGTATAACAAGACCTCTCCAGTGATAAGGTTACACCTAATGCAACCAAATAAAATTTGGTCTAAGTGTTAAAAAAATTAACAAAAGTTCTTGTTTTCTTTTCCTGCAGTCCTGAAACAACACATCAAAGGTGACATCAAATGCTTTCCATCTAAACCTAATAACCTTTTATTAGGAAAAAGACAAATCTGTGTGGGAACTTTTGATGTATATAGTGTAGATGTGGTAAAGGTAATGTGATTAGGTCAACTACTGTTGCTATCGATGAAGATGGAAGGTATAGAGGGTGTCAGTCTGATGTGAGGAAATGCTGTAGGAATCTGAAGGCTATTTTGAAAGCAGGCCATTACTGTGCACCCTAGAGAGAATTACCTGCATGCCTCCAAAAGAAAAATAGCGGTTAGATGTAGTATGTAGTCTTCTGTACTAAATCTTTTGGTTACACTTTCAGTTTTTGTCATTTGCTAAAGTGTTTTATTTGGCTTTGTTCAAAAATAAAATTATTCCTCAATCAAAAAAAATAAAAAACAAAACAAAAAACAGTGGAACAGTTAACATGGAAGTACTGCACCGATTATGATTATTTTCCTTTGATTTCACATTTTAGTTAAACCTGGAGACCTAAGTAGACCTTTATATTTTGTTTGATGTTCATTTTTAACTATATACCTAGTCCCTATTGTTGTTCTTGTGATCACTTAGCCACAGCTGTATTATACTTATATGTCACATCCTATCAAAAGCTTTTAATTTGCCCACCCTTCCTCTCTGACCATGAGCCATTTTCTTCAAGCATATTTCCTACAAATTTGTTTGTTTAGATTGTTTTTGACCACAGTTCCCTGTGTTGCAGGCTGCTTCCTGCATTTGGTTCCCTTGAAGTGAACAGAGACCTATGTATGCGTTTAGGTGGGCCAGAGTTTGTTTCTTTGATCTGCATCAGAGTTTGATTTTAACAGGGCTAGTGAGGATTCCCATAACAGACAACTTTATGAAGATTTCCCTCTACTTAAAACCATCTATCTTCCTATAAATTTTGAAGCTTTTCTTTAAACACTCAAATACATTATTATTCTGCCACCATCACAGAGCTACACCATGACGATGTGTGTACAAGAAAACATGCAGAGTTTAGCCCCCATATTTATACATTTTCACGGGAACTAAAAAGTTTCTTGTGCAAACAGAGCAAGTTCTCCGCACACCTGCTATGTCTGCTACAAGGCATTTAGCAGCAAGTAAATTGAACTTCTTATGTTTTTATCAAATAAAGGTTTACCACTGTTACATAAAAGTTGGACTTGCAGGATGAACTTGTAGCAGTTAATCTGCCAATCTTCTCTCCTCTGATTGAAGCTCTTACTGTTGTGTTTCATTTATTTATTGTCTGTAGGTTGGCAGTTGTGCCCTAATTGTATTGTTATTGAATGATGAAATATAAATTGCTCTATAAGATGCTCATAAATTAGGATAAAAGTTTAAAGCCTACTATCTCCTTCACACTTTATCTCAAGAGTTACTTAGTTTAATATGATGACATCTGTTTATTGAAGCTCTCCAGCAAAACTGAGGTCTGAACAAAGCAGCTGGATTTAAACTTTGATTTAAATGCACACAGGTGGACTCTGTTTATTGATTCTTAAAACATTTATGTAATTTTTCTAATATCCTATTAACAGTTTTTATTTAATTAATTAATTATTAGTATTTAAACAAAAAAAAACAAAAAACGAATCTATACCAAAAAACTCTTTTATTCCAAATGTATTTGCTATTTTGTCTTGATTTATCCATCTGTTTATAACATGAACAGATTTGAAAAAGTTCTAATTAAGTAAGACGGAGAAAATTATTTTCCTTGGTCAAGTTATGATTTTAATTTTGTGGATGACGATCCTATATAAAAAAAAAAAAAAAAAAAAAAAACCTCTGCTGAAACATAGATCCAGAAGGAGATTCTGTCCTTTTCAAGCTGCAACCACAGAAGCCTTTTTTAAAAAGGCTTGGAAGGCACACGGTGGGCCTTGAACATGGCAAAAGTGGTGAGCTGTGGTGGAAGATGTGCTGCAGACGGAGTACTTTGGTTTTGGTAATTTTTCCCATCACTTGCATGATAAGGTTGGATTCCTTTTATGTGTGTAGACTGCTGCTAAACTCTGCCTATTACTTTATGAACACAATTTCACAAAAGCATTCACAAAGAGGGAGGTCACCTAAATTGAGCTAAAGGCGCTATATTTAAAACAAAGCTTTGTTTAATTAAGGAAGAACAGATGGGTTCACTGAGCAACTGGTTGTGCTGCTGCTATTCCAGCTAGAACACGAACAGCCGAAGAAATAGACTATGAGTAATAAGTCTCTCTTTTGTTTTAAAGTTTCTAGACATGATAGAACTAGACCATGAGACAAGGAGGCACTTTTTGAGTAAGAGCAGCAGGAGACCAACACCGTGGTTGTTTCTCGACCAGTATTTAGAGAAATCAAAAACTTGTTCTCTGTAATCAGCATACCGGAATGTGAAGCCCTTCCATGATAATGATGAAAGATAATTACTTTAAAATGAACATCTGCTCTTCATGTAAATCTTTATCTATATCTAAGTTTTCTATAGTAAACCATTTGCGGCTGTTAGCCGAATCCCCAACATCTGTGAGTAACTACAGCAACATCTGTCACCACATTAAAAGTTATGCGTCTGAGACCTAAAGTTTATTTTTTTGTCATTTGCCTTTATGAGATAACTATAAAATGTGAAGAAAAATGGATAATGTAGTTACATAGTATCCTTGACAAGACCCTTTAAACATAAATAAACTTAGCTTGTATATCTATGTTTTCAGATTACCCCAAAGTTACATATTAAATCTTACTAAATCTATACCTACTCACACCAGATTTTTTGTTTTTTATCTTACCAGTATTGGTTGCATAAATAGCTAAGCCTTACTCGACACATTTGTTCCATAAAATTGCTCTTTTCCTCCCAAAAAAACAGAAATACATCAGAGTATTTGTTCATGACATCCAGTAATGACACACCGGGTGCCTAACAGCTCCACTGCCAGGGTCTGTTTGGGGAAAAAAACTCAAGAGGCTACCAACTTTAATAAGACACCTTGAGGTGAGATGCGGTTTTAATACATCAGGTGAAGTTAAAACTGTGGCAAGTAATGGAATGGCTTACTGACAGGAAACACTGACAGCGGCTACTAACAAGAGTGCATTTATTTGCTCCGCTGAAGATGAATCAACAACCTTTTATTCATTTTTTAAAAATTACAACCACAAAAATAAGGTGATTAATAGAGTTAGGCCAATATAATTTGCTTAAAAAAGACAAAAAATGAAGCATTCAGCTGTATTAATCTTGTACCACCATCATTTGTTGCATTTACAGCTGTGACTCTTTTAAAGGAATAGTACACCCAAAAC
>NW_015151029.1:16186-21638 GCF_000732505.1 Cyprinodon variegatus | reverse complement strand
TCAAAAAAGTACTCCAGAGTGTTGTTCAGCATGGGGGTGAGTAGAAAATGAAGGCTAATCATGTTTTGGGTGTACTATTCCTTTAAGGTGTGTTTTTCCACCAGGAACTGAACACATACAAACCACGTTACATTTGACCTTACATTTTTATATATATATTGACCTTACATTTTTATAAATCTATACCCTGTGTAGATTTCACATTTATTTTATAAGTCAGTCACTATCCATATATTTTAGAAACCTAAATGGTTAGATGATTTAGATGCAGTAGGGTTACTGTAAAGATTACTCATAGAAAGCAATGAATCAAATTTAATCCTACTGAATATTATACGATACTACTGTGATGCTTGGAAACTATCTGCTCTACATCTCATGACAGGAACTCTGAAATTGCTCCTTCCGATAAATGACACTAAGTTCATCAGTTTATCGTGGATGCACACAGCATGCGTTTGTCTTAACGCTACGAGTAAAGTCTTGCCCTGAAGTCTCACATTGCCAGAAGGGATTGGAAGCCAGTTTGACTACCGCTGACCTGCATGCTCCTTTACAATGAAAGATCAGCTATCAGGCCTGTTGCTGCTTTGTGCCCTGCTGTTTGAGGGTGGTATAAGGGATTCCTCTTTAAGTGCAAAGGGGTTCACCAAGCAGTTGGGGGTAAACTGGGGCAGATGGAGGAGGAGGTGAAGACTTTCAGACATCTTTGATGCTGCATAACTAAAGACTGGTTGTCAATAGTAGACGCCTTTCTCAAAAATCACTCTCAGACCCTATAAGAGAATTATATCTTCAGGTAGTTTTGTTTCAAACACTACAGTAAGCAGCTTTTTCTAATCAGACCTGAAACAGGCTACTGGCAGGCTTAGTGGTTAACACTGACAGCCATGTCATACAACACAATTTACAGTATTGCACAAGTCAATACAGACTCCTTCATGCAGGCCCATTTTTCTGAAGCTGAGGACACAAACAAAACATTACATAATTGTTCCAAAAAAATACAAATTCACCAGAAAACCACAGGAAGCCAAACAATAGATTCTACATCTTATTTATGAGGAAGTTATGTAATACGGTTTGCTGTTAACAACAAGCAGAGGAGCTTATTCAACCACGAGTTAACTGAGGTAGCTGATGAAAAACTGAAACCACAGAAAAATCATAGTTCATATTGGGGGAGGAGTTGAAGCTGCAGAAAGTTGGGAAAATAGGAATTGAAATAGAGAGGGGAGTGAGAGAGAAGGAGGGGGGCGTGGAGAAGGGGCTGGAGACTTACTATAAGAAATACACTTCTGGGGTCTGTCCAACACAAATTAGATCATGGTGTAAAACATTCACAGAGACTCAAACACAAGAAAGGCGTGGTCCTTCTGCTCTGAAAGCATGCAAAAGAAGAATGGTGAGAAGCTGCTTCTAGATTGGTAAGTACTGTTTGCACATGCATGTTTTTTGAGGGCGGAGTCCAACGTAACAGGATCTTGACATGAAGGGAAATCCAGGCTCACAGCAACTCTCTAATGAGAAGTAGACCCTGATCAGAGTCAGATGGGGTGCCTCAAGCACACAGCCCCCCCCCCCCCCCCGACAGAAAGAGCCGCCTGGCACCCTTTGTTACCTCCAAGTGAGCTGAGACCAGCCCATGAACCATGTAACTTGGTGGTTTCCAGGTTAATGAAAAGCTGTAACTCTGGTCCCACTGTCCCCGACGAAGGCCTTTCACGTACCGCGCCACCCCTCTGTCTTCACCAACACATTCCCACCTCCATCTATGAACACGGTAACAGGGTCAAGGCTAATTAACTGTTTACTTTGTGTGAGCTATGCTACATTTACATTTTGGCATGATTATGGTCAAGATGTGCTTAATATTTTGAAGGTCTGATTTCACCTTCATATTCAAAATGCAGACACGATAGTTATACACAATAATAAGTGAAAAAGATGTAAACTCAATTTGGAAAAGCTGTGCCACAGCAGACACTTCTAGGCGCATTGCTCTATGGTTTTGATGATGCTGTTTGTGCATGTATGTTTTCTAACAAACCTCTAAGGCCTTTAGAAAAGCTGGTGTTTTTCTGACATAAAGGTTCAGACCTGATTTTATTCAGGGGTTTCAGAGTAAAGGAGGTTAAATACAAATATAAACAGCACATTTCAGATTTAGATAAACATTTAAATAATTTTTACATTAAATCCTATTAAAAACATCAGAGAATTTGGCTGTAATGAGGCAAAATGTGAAATTATTACTTTTGTTTAATTTCCAGCGACAGACACTTTGTGATACTAGATTTGTGACATACTAAAATGATCCATTGACAAGATTTTGATTTTTTTTCACATTTTTAAGGTTTCAACAGATGTTTTTCATATGTCTGCACATAAAGAAAATCCCTTTTTATTAAAATTGCAGAACAGCTCTGTGTCTGTTTCTGTCTCCATTGCTTACAGTATGTCAGCAGTTTAACAACGGTCATTGGTCAGCTCCATCTGACCTGCAGGGTTCAAAGCAAACATGCTGGTTAAAGCTGTTAAATGAAGAAAGTTGGAAGCTCTGCACGATGCATGATGAGCATCTAGAAAGAGATCATACTTTGGCTCAACTAAGGAGTTGAAAGAAAAGACAAAGAAACTGTGTTTCTTTAAGCTGCTGATTACACTCTAAAAGCACAGATTTTTTTATCTGCAACTTTACACAAATATTTAAAGAAATACTCAGTATGGTTGTTTACCACTGGGCCTGAGCATCTTAGCAAATGCTCTCTTAGGAGAACTTAAATCCACATCTTTTATTTCCAATTCCACTTTAAAATATTTAGCATTTACAAAATGCTAAATATTTGTGTTTTTTAATCAAGAAATAAAAGAAATAGTTGATTTATTGTATTTATTATGCTAGAGGAGTCCCTTCATTCCAATAATTAATTCTTTAAAGGACAGATTATTTTCTAATTTATATTTATAAAATGTATCAATTGATTATTAAAAGTTAGAAGCAGCAATGAGCACAAGCATCAAATCTAAAAAAAATGGCAATTGATTTATAGTATGAGATCTGTTTGGCACAATACAGATTATCCACACATCAATTTAGTAATTTCACAGAATTTGCTCTTACACATCTATCAGAAATTTTCTCCAACTATATTTCAACAAAAACAGAGTTTTTAAATTCAACCGATTGAACAAGGAAGTCCCTGAGATGTAAGAAATACAGTACGTACTTGTTTGGAAGATGGGATATGGCTTTACTGATCATCGAGTGCACCAGAGAAGTAAAAAGAAAACACGAAAAGAAAAAAATAAATTTAATTTAATGCAATGTTTAGGGGAGAAGCTCCAAAAATATCTACAAAGTGTTTTTTCTGTCATTGTGTTCCTCATCATGAGTGTTACTTAAAAATAGATCAAAATGTGGTTCAGTTTTCCCAAATGGCAATCTTTGTTCTGTTTTTAATTTAAAACAGAAGGATTTTAGCTATTTGTTTCCAACCTTTGCTAATTCCTTTCATACATAAATAGGACAGATAAAGCCTGGTGTGAATACAATCAGGTACCTTTATTGCCTAGATTACCTTTCCAAAAAAGGAAAAGGGGTAACAAACCTCCAAAAACCTTTGATTTTTTTTTTGGTTGTGGAAAAAAAGAGGTAAATTCACTCCAGTTGCTGTTCAATTTGGACTGGTGGACATTAAAGCAGGAGCCAGTCCCTAATAAGAGCCATGCCTGAGAAAGAAACACACACAAAGCTGGGGAGAGAAACCCAGCCGAGGTGTGTCTGAGTCTCGGCTCCAAGGTTCCTGCTAATAGATTTCAGCTCCCCAAGTGTCCCAATTAGCCAGTATTTATCCGCGCTTTATAAATTCATCTCTAGATGTTGGGAGTGTGAACATGAACATATTTTCACATGACTTCCTTTGGCTTCCATTTCATAAAATACAGTAGAATGCTTCCTGTTGATTAGCCAGACATATTTATTTCTATGCTATTCACAACTTTAGACGAGTTATTGGGTCTCCTGCATGCATATATGGAAACAATTAAACTAATTTTTAAAAAAGGAACCGATTCACTAAGACCTAACCTAGAATAACAAAAGTCTCATCAGAGACACAAACAGAAAAACAAAGATATAGCGTTTCAGTTTTAAGGCATCTTTTATCACTTCTAAGGGAAGATCATTACAAAGAAAATAGCAAGCGCACTTTTAACCCTGACCTCATGTGTGGACGGACAGCCAGAGCTCAAGACTTACCTGTAATAAAGCCAGCAGTTTCCACACGTGACCATAAATCACAGTGTGTGCCTTCAAAGTATCAAATATCGACCAATACAGCACTACTCACCCTTGGCTTTTATCCCTGCGTCTAGCTCTCTGTGCTCTAACAGTGGCGCGGCCTTCAAAGTGAAAGCGTCTCAGTTTTTTAAAAGGCACGCCAAGCAATTCATTTACGAAGAAACTGCTGCCGTAAATGACAAAAAGGGGGGGTGGGGGTAGGTGGTTTGTGAAGGCAGAGGTCTTGGCTGGTCTTGTGGAAGACTATAAAGCTTTAGTAGTGGCCCACGATCTGTTTATGACTGACTGAGACACTGTGGTGTTAGGCTCCTAACACCACAGAGAAAAGGAGCCCAACTCGGGCCGATGCGGTTCTTGAGATGGTAACGGAAAGGCAGCCGATGAAATCATAAGGTGCTTTAATTCGGATGTGACTGGTATAGCGGGATTTGAAAAAAACAAAAAAATTATTTTTATTTTTTGATTACATAGGAGACATTATTTTAAGCAGCGCACTTGGACATTTTTGTGAGGTATGAACTGTGAAATGGAGCATTTCATTTGCAAGAAAATGGGAGTAGGTTACAACATTGGCACCTACTGTTGTGGGGAATGAGTCCAGAATCGAGGGGCCTACTAATCTTAAGATTTAAAACCCTGTATACTCCTAGCAGCGGAAACCCTCATCAGAAGAATTTCTGAGGCAGACGTCAGCTAAATTAGCTTTTTTCTTTAATCTTAAGGAAACAATAAAGCAGAGTATGATTTTAATGTTCATGGCTTACCTTGTCTTAACAACATCAAGTGGATGCATCAAACAAATCTCTACCAGACCTGATGAAGAAAAAAAAGAGATGATTAGCTTTCAGTTTTCAAATCATCTCATTTAGAACACTGCTTTAGGGCTTGAAAGCTTCCTCACAATCACAACATATGTCTTGTCAGTGTGTAATCCTAAGATAAGAAATCCAACCAGGGTTATTCAGAACAGACAGGCAGTAGATAGCTATCTGTTAATTTCTTCTGTTTCAAGACTTTTACAGACTTTATTTGACAATTGCTTCAAAATGATGTGTCCAATACTTAAAGGAATAGTACACCCAAAACATGATTAGCCTTCATTTTCTACTCACCCCCATGCTGAACAACACTCTGGAGTACTTTTTTGAT
>NW_015151029.1:14255-15676 GCF_000732505.1 Cyprinodon variegatus | reverse complement strand
CATGGGGGTGAGTAGAAAATGAAGGCTAATCATGTTTTGGGTGTACTATTCCTTTAACTGATAAACAGGAGTAAAAAGCTTAAGCCAGATTAAAATCTTGTATATTTACAGTATGATCATTTCTTACTGTTTGCACCATCTCTCTGGATCAGGGTTGCCCAAGTCCAGTCCTTAAGAGCTACCATTCTTCAACTTTTGTTTCTTCTCCAGCCCACTTAAATCTCAGCATGTAATTTAGCTTAGCACAGCCTGGTAATAAGTCACCCATTTGATTCAGGTGTGTTGGAGAAAATATGCATCTAGAAGTTGAATGATGGTAGCTCTTGTAGGCTAGACTTGGGTACCTCTGCTCTAGATAATCCAGGGTGTCTTGTGGTGTCTTCTATTCCACTCCACTGTTCTAGGATTTATGTCTAGATACTGAAATTAGCACAGATATAATTTAGCCTTTGATTCTGGTGAAAGATTTCTGCCCCAATCTGGTCATAAGCCTGGATAAACACGAAGTTAAAAGATTCAAAGACCCAAACAAATAAAATAATGTGTCACTGACTAGGCAGGAGGTCCCAGTCTGTGACAAGCAGAGACAATCCCTGTTCCTAAAGTCAGCAGGCCTAAAGCGGCGAATGATTTTTGACAAGTCACCCTCACGTCTCTTTTGATGAAATCATTGGAGAAAATTACTTCTAGGGGGGAATGCATTTTCACTTCACCTCATGCAATTTGCTTAAAAGCTCCATGGAGATGTTGAAGATGCAACACTTACCCTGGCAAAGGGTAAGTTTTTATTTAAAAATCTGGAACGGGAGTTTGAATTTTATTGATTTTTTATCAGCTTTCAACTCCAGCTGACCTCACATTCCAGCCATGAGGCTTAATGAGCCCTTGTAGCTAAACCAAAATCTGCTGGGCTTTGGCATTTTATTTGAATCGCTATGTTCCTCTACTGAGTTACCTCAGGGATGTTTTCTCTCTGTTACTTTTTATCCTTTAAAAAGATATTTGCAAGAGTTTCTATGAAAACAAACATATTATAAAATTAGTAGACATTAAAATAATTGCAAGTTTATTGCACAACAGTGAATCCAGCCATGGTCCACTTTGGAGGATTTTATCATTTGGTGCAATCTTTCAATCTAACCAGATGCACCTGATATAACATCCAAAACAAAGGACATGATCATACATTTTAGAATGCAGACTGCAAGCCATTATCCCACAGCTATTGATGGCCAATCTGCGGACATTCGCATGTATGTTGGGATGCATTGCAAACTGATTTAACAAGACCTGTGATGCAGTTTGGAAGAGGAGACATCAGTGATGCTATAACATTGACATAACTATACTAATCGTATTTACAACTTATAATGCCTTTTTGAAGCTTATCTTTTGCCTTAGTGTCTCGGTTTAGTGGTTCC
>NW_015151029.1:0-13678 GCF_000732505.1 Cyprinodon variegatus | reverse complement strand
CTAAGCCTGGTTCTGCTGGAGGTTTCTTCCTGTTCAAAGGGAGTTTTTCCTCTCCATTATCGCTACAAGCATATTTAGTGTAAGGGATGGCATTTGAGTCAATGAGTTGATGCAATCAACTGGTTTTCCTTAGATAGAAAACTTTAAATCAATTTGGCTGTATGATGTGGTTGAACTGTAAAGTGCCTTGAGATGACATGCGTTGTGAATTGGCGCTATATAAATAAACTGAATTAGATTGAATCTATCAGTGCTGGTTAGAATTACCTTGAACCAAATCACTATATGTGCTCGTGGGGCTAATTGGAAAGCTCAACTCACATTGCCCCTTTCCCACTGGCCAAAAAACCCATATAACCCGCAAACAATTCGGTTTTAGTGGGAGTATGAACAGCTTATTGACCCGTGCCCACCCACGTCAAACAACTTGGCAAGCAACGTGGGTTAAGATCACGTTGAAACAGCTCAGATCGGAATAGAGTCACAAACCAGACCTGGGTAGACCAAGTCACACCGGACATAACAAGTCAAAACAACTCTGCTTGTATTCATAAACATAGCACAGGACTGGGGAGAGAGATTTGGACATACAAAAGAGCGAAACAAAACAGCACGTCTACGCCTTGGCTTCGTTCCACGTTGCTCTCCATTGTTTACTTTCCCAATTTTTGTCACATAGGTGACATAATCGACGCTAAATAAGTGGGATGGCGTCAGCAGACACCGAGCGGTGGGTGGACAGAGGGGTGTCAGACCTGTGCTTTTTGCTAAATGGGAAAGGAGCCTAATGCCGATTGTTAGCGGGTAGACCCAGGTTTAAAACCCCGTGTCGACCCGCTCATTTCAGCTAGTCTTCTCATTATGACACACGGTTACAACATAAAGCTAATTGCATTCTCAAAGATGGCTCACACCCTTTTATTTAGTGTGTTACAGCTCCTCTGGCCATCTTGGTCCCCAAGAGAAGGACAAAATAGTACAGAAAGTACTTTGGACCAACTGAAACTGTAATGCTGGCCAGTAAGGCTGAGAGGTGATCAGCCTTGTTTGAATGGAACTATTGATGCTGATGTACTTTTTCAATGATTGCACTTTTAATGAGTGAATATGCTACACAGCGTATTGTTGCTGTCACTTTATACTGACATTGCTGTTTCCATTCCTGCTTTCACAACAAATTTACTAGGAATAAAGAAACCTTGAACCACTAGTTATTTTAAACCCCTGATTCTCTCTGCATCACTTCTCTGCTGTTAGGAGGGCTTTTTTTTCCAGATTCCACATGGGAATGTGTGTGTACACAGCTGCCCTGCAGTGTGGACTCTTTCTAATTTGCCCAATTACACATATTGTCTATAAAAGACTGTGTCTTCTGGGAGTTTTCTAGGGAAGTAATTATCAAGCAAAATACCACAGATTAAATGACTTTGTCTACAGTTGCAACTTAATGTATGAATGGGAAAAGCAAGAACTAATGAACCAGGGTAGCAGGGGGCGAAAAGTCAAACAAAATCCACTCCTTTGACCTGGTTGTGGTTGTTAATGATACTATGTTGAAAGGGTAGTAAATGCATCACCTTGCTGGAATGATCATTTTCTGTCTCTTCTATGAATAGCCTTGCACAGGGGAGCGTCAAATCTTTCAGTAGCTAATCAGATTACATGACGAAACTAAACCTGTCAGCCAGCGCCATCGGTTTCTGCAAACAAAAAGAAGCTGGGAGGTGACCGAACACGTTTAGGTTGAGCTAATGATGGGGAGTCTGAGTGAAAAAATAACAAAACTCCAACAGCTTCCACAGAGCAGTCAAAACCAGGCCAGATCCTTTTTTTTTTAACTAAATCTGTGACATAGAAGAAAAAAAAATCATGCAGATTGTATATCCCTAACTGAGCCATAGAGACGATTAGAAATGAAAATAGCCGAGATGCCAACAATAAGCCATGTTGTAATACTAACATCCCCCATTCCTCCCTATGAACCTGTGACCTACAAGTCAAGGACATTACTGGGTGGTGACTAGCAGAAATCCAAGCATTTTTCTCTCCATGTAAGCATCTTTGCAACACATTAGCAGACAAGACAGCTGAAGAACAGCTGATGGCAGATGAGATGACAACCTGTGCAGCTTTGGGGAAAAGATATCTTAAGTGGCAAAACAATTGACCCTAACCTGACCTCTGTGGAACAGCTGGCGCAGCAGTATCAGGTTATTAACAGTAACTATGAAATGATTCATCATCTACTTCATTCCGGTTAGGTTAAAATGAAAGAAAAACATAACACACAATGCTACACTGTCTTGTCAAGTCAAAAAAGCAAATTCAAAAAACCCCAGCTTAACAGAAAAAAAAAAAAAAACACCATGGGAATTTTCCTCATGCAGATTGTGGGTTATGTTTTTTCTACTCCTTCCTGCTGTTTTTGTTTTGGAAAAGATAAGATTACACCTGATAAGGAAGACCTCAACCCTAATAGAGGCCTAGTCACGCATTGTACATGATATCACAAATTTCCATGACTAGTTCTCTCTAGTTGATATTCATAGGTAATAAATAATTACACCCTGTTGGCTTGTTATGTCTTTTTTCTGAGTTTTACACTTATTTTTTTTCCTATTAACATACAAAATATTTATGTGTATATCCTCCATAACAAGACCGGAGGTATGATGTTGCACATGCTCCAAATGATAACTGATGAAGCCCTATGGAATGGAGCACAGCGAATTAGCAAGGCTCAAGTTTGAGATCAAGTTTGCAAAGGAGCCAAAGTAATGGTCAGTGGCAGCTGGTCACTAGAGGGCGCTAGGGTGCCGCCCCACCCATCCAATGAGCTTGATTAAGACATAAAAAAAAACAAATAAAAATTAAAATGTAATTATATTAATCAAATATTTCTAAATACATTATTATATTTTTTTAGGTGCACAAGATAAATATTTAATTTTAAATGACGAGTTGAAAAATTTATTGTTTCGTATATCATCGGAATATTGGTGACGTATTTCCACCCTGGGGTGCAAAAATCTTTGGCCGTAGAATCTCGTTAAAAGTTGTACATGCGCTGTAGCCCCTCTGCAACACAAAAGGATATGAGAGCTGAGGTGTCGTCACAGTTGTAGTGCGGCTGATTGAAAGGTCGAGTTGTGGAAGATGAGGACGACCAGTGGAGAGAGAGAGAGAAAGGGAGAGAAATGATGCAAGAAAAATGTAATTAAGTTAAGTCCCTTAAAGCAAACTTACAAAGAGATGACACCGTTTGAACCTGATGAGCCGAACATAAAAATTAATCAGCAGTCAAGAGACAGATGGAGACGGTTCTCCATCAGACTGTCTTTTTCCAGGACCTGGTTTAGCTACAAGGCTAGGCTAACTGCATGGAGCGAGGGCAACACTTTATTCTTCTTTCCCTGCCTCCTTTTTCGAAGGTCAGGATCTGACCCAGCATGACCCTGAAAAGACAGGTAGAAACTTATTTAAAGCACTTTTTAATAAAGGCAAAGAGGCATGAACAATCTGGGATTCACATGGAAAATAATATAATATAGTGTACTTTTTTTAGGTGTTTGTTAATTTGCACAGTTACTCTTAAATAAACAAATTCTCTGAAAATAAATGTTTTTTATATATAAAGAAAACATCAAGCTGACTAATAGCTTTTCCATTATTAAACTGGTCCAATATAGTGTTTGTGACACCATACTGGACCATGCAAAAGACAGATTTGCCTTCACAAAGCCTCAGAAGGGCAAAATATATGTACATGAAATTATGTTTTTGTTTTTATAAAGGGTTTTTTATAACGTTGTTTGTTGTTTGCATTCATATAAATATACTGGTGTGATAACTATGTTTGAATGGTTTTTGGTTTATGTCTATGTTGAATTTGTAGCCTCCCCTGGAGAAAACTCCACCAGCCACCACTGATAATGGCGATACAGATTTAGCCACTAGTAGCCTTTATATATCTATTTATTTTAGGCACTTGGCAGAAAAGAAAAGGGGTTAGAAAGAGAGGGAAGACATACAGCAAAGGTCACCTGTCCTGGCGTCGATCCTATGACGAGGACCAAAGCCTCTGAACATGGTTGCGCGTTTAACCCCCGTATCACCAATGCACCCTACTAGTGATATTACTGGTATTATTAGCTTCATAGTAATATATACTGAAAGGTTTATACAGTGCGTAATGTGCACAATATTCATGCTTTTTGAAGATTCTAATGTGGTAATATAAGCTACAGGCATGTTTTATGTTTATGGGTGCAGATTACTCCCGGTGCAAAAATTATTTTCAGACTCAAAGATAACTGATTAAACCTAATCAGATCCAGAGAAATGTTCCATAATTTATCCTTTGATATCTCTTGGGATTTGGCATTGGGATAAAAAAAAAAGGTAGCACAAAACTTTAATGATACATGATTTTTAAGGTCTTCATAAATGACTGAAATCATACATGGGTTGGATGTGTCTGTAAGGTTATGCAGCGTCAAGACTGCCTTCCTCTCTCCGCAGTGACCCAGTGGATCACCGCCCTTCTATTCCAGCTGTCAGCACATGCTACTGTTTAATCATAGAGCTCAGCAGTACTGAACCCACACACTCCAGAGCACTTCACCCGCCTCTAAAGCTTCCCTCTGATGCAGTAACTTAGAAGGCTGATGGCCCCGCTTAAAAGACAATGCCACCGAGTTACTTTCATTCACTTCTCTTTCTGTCGGGCTCAGACTTGTCTTGCAAGCACCCACCAAACCCCAACTGTGGGTCACATCATAATATGTCAACATTTGCCCATCTGGTTGAGGTTTATGCCTTTGCTTTACACCAATGATAACATTCGGGGAGATTTTGTTATTTTAAGAGTCTTTTGTTTCTGCGCTACAATGCAACTGAAAGGGCTCATCATTCATTAGGACATTTACTCCGATGCAAATGTCTTAATAGCAAAGGAATGTCTAGTGAGGAGCTTATATGTATAACTACAGTATGAATAGACAATGACTCATGGCAAAAGTATATATACAGTGCCTTGCAAAAGTATTCACCCCCTTAAACTTTTTAACCTTTTGCCAGGCTTCAAACATGAGATAAAAAAAAAATATTTTTGTGAATAGTGGGAAAAATCATGAAGTAGAACAAAACTTATTGGACATTTTAATCATTTCTTAATAAATAAAAACTGAAGAGTGGGACGTGCAAAATTAATCAGCCCCTTTACTATCAATGCAACGAACTGTCTCCAGAAGGTCAGTAAGGATGTCTGAATGATCCAATGTTGACCTTAATGATTGATGATGATAAATAGAATCCACCTGTATGTAATCATGTCTCCGTATAAATGCACCTGCTCTGTGATCGTCTGTTTAAAGTGAAGAGAGCATCATGAAGAACAACATACACACCAGGCAATTCTGAGATACTGTTGCGGAGAAGTTGGAAGCTGGATTTGGATACAAAAAGATTTCCCAAGCATTAAACATCCCAAGGATCGCTGTGCAATTGATAACATTGAAAAGAAAGGAGTATCAGACCACTGAAAATTTACAAATACCAGGCCGACCCTCTAAACTTTCGGCTCAAACAAGGAGAAGACTGATCACAGACGCAGCCAGAGGCCCATGATAACTCTGGATGAACTGAAGAGATCTAGAGCTGAGGTGGGAGACTCTGTCCACAGGACAACAATCAGTTGTATACTGCAAAAAGCTGGCCTTTATGGAAGAAAGCCATTTTTTTATCCATAAAAAGTCTTGTTTAAATTTTGCGACAAGCCACCTTTGAGACACAGCAAACCTGTGGAAAAGGGTGCACTGGTCAAATCAAACTAAAATCTAATTTCTTTTGGAAATACATACCGTAACATTACGTTTGGCATAAAAGCAACACAGCTCCTCACCCTGAACACATCATCCCCAATGTCAGACATGGTGGTGGCAGCATCATGGTTTGGGTCTGCTTTTCTTTAGCAGGGACAGCGAAGGTGGTTAAAATTGATGGGAAGATGGATGGAGCCAAATACAGGATAATTCTGGAAGAAAAACTGTTGGGGTCTGAAAACGACCTGAGACTGGGACGGAGATTTATCTTTCAATAAGACAATGACCTTAAACATAAAGCAAATGTATCATGGAATGGTTCACAAATAAATGTATCCAGGTGTTAGAATGGCTAAGTCAAAGACAAGATCAAAAATCAAGGGCAAAAATTTCAGTCTCTTGATGTGCAAAACTGAAAGAGACAAAGTATTAACTTTTTATTAACTTACAAACACCATTTTTCTGTTTATTTGTTAAAGTTTAAAATGTCCTATGAATCTCTTTTGACTTCATGGTGTCCCACTTGTTGATTCGTCTGAAGCCTGAAATCTGGCAAAAGGTCAAAATTTTCAATACCTTCGCAAGGCACTGTACCTCATATTTGATCATATCAAAACAAACTTTTACAAATCTTTCAACAGGTTTTTCTATTATCACTGCCCCATATTAATTTCTCCATCCATCTTTCTATTAACAGTCCACCTCACGCTTCATTGCTGCAGAAAATAGATCCTGACACCATGATGCCATCACTACTGTGTTTCGAAGTGGACTTTTTGTGTTAAGGACTGTTTGCAGTGATAAGTGGACATATCATGTTTAAAGTTCAGAATATTATTTTATAACATAACATAGCACAGCGCAATCTTGATATAAAATATAACAAAAATTCCATCCAGTTTTATCCAGTGTGTTCTGATGAATTTAGAGAGCATTGTTAGCATTTCTCTGATTTTTATTTGCAAAAATAAGTTGAATTCATGCATCCTTTTTTGCCTTTACGATTCTGTTCCTATCTGTATTAAACTATCAAATAAAATCTCAATATTATGCAGTGAGGTTTGTGATCTAAGCGGCACAAAATCTACTACAAACGAACAGCCTAAGTACTACATTTAAAGAGACGAAGATGATTTAGAGTTTATTTTATATTATTTTATATAAGGACTTTTTTTTTTCAGAAACAGGAGACAGGTTTCAAAAGTGCTGCATCATGCTTTATTAACATTTGCACACAATGTACAGGTCTGAGAGGCTGAGCCAACAGGTAGCTTCACTGGTAGCGCGAGAATCACGACTGCCCTACTGGCAAGACATTCCACGTCTCCTGATAACTTGTCCTCCAAAGAGAGCAGATCATACATCAAGCAGATGAGATGATTATCTGGGTTGGTTTTGGCTTGGGGAATGCACACAGTTAGCTCCCACGCAAAAGTGAGAAACAAAAACAATATAACACCAGGGAGTGATTGCTCAACGGGTGCAGGTGTCATCCATCATGCCGAGACACTCAATGAATGACTGTAATTTCCAGCAGCCGTTGGGAGAAGGTCACTGCAGCTGGAAGAGAGGCTATGTTCTCCATTCATGAAAGAAATAGAAGCCCATCATTGCACATGCCCTTTTAAGTCTAGGAAGATACAGCAGCTTGCCTGCTTCCTACTCTTTAGTTTCACTGAATACTCAGAAAATAATAAGATAATGTGGTATGTGTTGAGTAAGGCTGAAGTCTTTCTATCAGTTTCTAAAACAAAAGAAATAAGAAATACAAAAATATGTTCAATTTGAAATTTAGAACTGACCTAATTGTTTTACAAACATGGTGCTTTTCTTGGTTCATTGAGAGCCAAGGTAGAAAAATGCAGCTTGCCTTGTGGTTTGAAGGTGTGACAGTAGTGGAGTGATGACAGGGCTTAACCTCACAGGCCCGCTTTGGTTTTGACAGCAGCTCCTGACTCAACCTGCAAGTAATATCTCATGCCTGCATTTCCTCCATTAATACTTTTCAAAACATGGCGAACCTGGAATGCTAAACAAAGCCTGCAAGGGGATGCTCCCCTGTAATTTGTCTGCTACAGTTAACAAAGACAACATGACATGCATTAGAAGCAAGTCTGAGGTACTCTGTCTCAGACAACTTGAACTTGATTAATTTCAGGTTCCTTTAGTTTTCAGGCAGATGGAGGGGTGAGAGAACAAAAGAGTCAAAGCCTTCAGCAAAAAATAACATACAAAAGAAGAGTTGGCGCCATCATGTTTTTTTTTTTACCGAAAGCAGACTAATATTTAGCAAAAATAGTTAAAATCAAAGGCCACCATTTAGCTGTAAACACTGCAAAGATAAATGTTCATTTAAAAAGCCATTTGGAGCTAATTTTTAATTGTTTTATATAGATGGGGCCTATCAATTGTAACAGATGACAGTAAATCTACACTTTAACAAGGTAAATCAAGGATGTAGTGCGTAAATGTAACATTAAGCATTAAGTCTTTGCCAATAAACTGTAGTTAGAACCAAGTGAAGTGAGTAAAGATGCACAAAGCCAATTTAGAGCCAGTGTTACAATCCTAAACTTTTGATAAGATCTCTGACTGACAGCTGAAGTCCATTTATAAGGTAAAGATTGGCAACAAAAAGTCTTAAAGCTAGCTTATCGTATATCCCTTTAGCCTGATTTAACACTGAACTGTGCCAAAGCATTTATTATTATTATTATTATTTTATTTTATTTTTTTTAACAGTGTCCTGTCTGGCAAGGTGGCAAAAAGAATAATTGTCTTGATGCCAAAAGGAGCCCAACAGATTTTACTTTCACAAGTGTAGCGGTATGGCAATTGCCATACTGCTACACTTGTTTCATGCATATAAATTGGTTTATTATAATTATGCATTTATTATTAATATATATGGAAAGAAAGGGAATAAAAGACAGATAAGCAGTGTTTTAAGGTTTTGAGTGACTGTGTAGTTCCTCTCAGAGCTGTGGGCTCAGTCACAAGAGGAGCCCACAGTGGAAACTGTCAAGTACCCAGACGCAAAACCTCTTTCGGTCAATCAGCTTTCATTGTACAAGGCACCAAAACATGAAACACATTACGTGCAGAACTGAAGGGAGAGTCAAATTGGGTCCTTTTTAAACATAAACTTAAAGACTTTTTATTGAGAGGTCAGTCATGTGAACATTAATAATCTAACTGACCTGATTTTATTTCTGTGATGTTTTAATGTGTAATTTGCTCTGTTGTTCTTGTGTACAGTCACTGTGTTTTGTGTAAAAGCCTAACTGGGGACAGACATTGAGAATTAGCCTTAGCTACAGTAAAATGTTGTAGTGTGTGACATGATGCAACATACTTGTCCCTATCAAATAAACGAATAAATAAATAAATAAATGTTTCTTTTTGTGCTTAGACAGCACACAGTCTTGTCCTGTAACAATATATACAAGCCAGGTGTGTACAGGTATAACGATCTGTAACCATTCTTCTCTGAGCTCTCTCTCTAAACATGGTTATTGGGCTAACCTCTCAGGTTATCTAGAGGATTTACTTCTGTGGACCAAGATGAAGATATCAAAAAGGTTGTATTTGTGTCGGGTAAAGCATTTTTTGGTTATGTTTTTCCTTTGTCAGTGTTTTTATTTTATCATATCCTACAGAACCTCCATATGCTGATCTACAGTATTTGCAATTTGCACCTTGATAAGGTGATCAGAACAATTGGAAAACCTCTCAACAGGAATGTTATTCAGAAAAGGGTGTTTTTAAATTTCTCATGAAAAGAACCACAACAGAAGCAAACGGCTTTAAAAAATTATTAAGCAAAATTTGTTAATTAAGAATTGCATTTAATCTTTTTGCCTTCAAAGCATCCTCCTCATTGTAAATGGTGAAATAACATGGGTCCCTATCTAGCCAATGAGATTAATAGCAATGACAAATAGGCCTATACTTTGCCTCCTATTTATACCCCAGGGAAAAAGAAATGATGCATTTAATAGTCAGAGACTCAACCGTAAATATATAGAGTATAAAATAGTAGTTATTTTTATTTTAAAGAGATTGTTAAGGGTATACCCATTATTTCATAAAAAAGGTATTTGTCTCGTTTAGTGCCCAAATAAATCAATTAACTTTCCTTTTTCAATGTACCGGTAAGATTCTGCTCAAGCAGTTAAAGATACATTTACTCATATTTGAGTGTTGATAAATAAAACCGGAAATTTTTTATAAAAAAAAAATATATATATATAGATTAAAGCTTAGAATATGTGGGAGAATATACAACAGGACAGAAATCTAGAAATTACAGATCTCAGGTTTCCTGCTTCCGGAGCATAGAAAAGTCAAATGATGATCTACACCAGCTCTACCATATTTAAAAATAAATATTATAACATGCAAATAAATAAATAAGGTACTTATTACAAAGGTGAATAAATAAAGAAGCTAATTAAGAGATATATAAATGTATGTCTCATTGTATAATTTAGTTTCTAACTACATTAATTGCTTGTTGTATTTTTGGGGGAAACTAATTTCATGCTTATTTATTTATTGAGCATTTATTTCTGTATTTATTTTTAAATGTGGTAGAGCTGATCCTCCATAAAAGAAACTAAAAGCATTAAAAAAAGAAAACAAGTGGAACCATCTCCCATGATAACAGCAGACATTTATGGGCCTTTGCTTGCTGCTGGATCACAGCCTCTACGGTTGTTTTGACACATTTATTTGAGTACTGTGAATTTCTAAACATTGTTTGAAAAGTTACATGTAAATGTATGTTTGTTGGGCATCCTCAGCATGTGTGTTCCACAAAAGCATGTTCAGAAAAACATGCTAAGCGCTGTCTGAATACAAGAGATAATTTCCCAACAAGCAGCAACTTCTAACATCTTCTGTTTGTCTGCTTATTTGTTGCATTTCTCTCTATGAGGCACTAATAAGGGATCCACAGATCCTCCACATGATGGTTTTTGCATGATTTGCAACCTTCATTGCAAAATTTAGTATCCAGTGGTGAGAAAACACACACAATTATACCAAAACTGTGTGCTTCTTTGGATATAAATGAACATTAAAATGTTTCTCCTAAAAAGCAGATGCTAATAAATATTAACATGGATCCATTTTCTATGTTCATTGATAGAACCTTGTCCGACTGCGGAGATTAAACTTATAAAACAGCAAACAAAAAGAACCATAAATCTGAAAAAGAAGAGAAAAGATGCTATGGTAAAAAAATCCATTAAACTATTATCTAATAATGTGTTTCAGGCCTTTTAAAGAATTCACTATCAGTAACATTAACAAAAAAAGGGTTGGATGTTGCTTTAAACTGTCAGATTACGCTTTATTTGCAATAAGCAGCAATTTAATTTCGATAAGCGCACCAATCAGAGTTCCTAATAAATGCCTGTTTAAATGAGTCAATTTATTACTTATTTCCCATAAAGATGTTAATTAGGATATTTAGGTGTTGATCTCATGACAAGTTGTCATCTGTAATTATTTCACTTTTTCCTGAATGTTAAAGAACCAATTGATGGAACAAAGTTTGCTTGTTTCCATCTCATGCTTTGGCCTTTTTCATCCAAAAGAATATACTAAATCATAAGAATTATTAAGACTAATACATGAATAATAAAGACTAGATATAGGATCTTTTTGCTGCAGTAACAGCCTTTACCTGCATAAACCTCTTTACTACAGAAATGAGTGAAGCTCTTGTAGAAATGGATTTATTTTGAAAAATATTTGGCTAAAACGAACAAAGCTAAATTCTGCAGCGTATTACAACATTTTCAAAATCAAAAATAACTTCTTGCAAACCAAAATCAGAAAAGCTTGAATTATGTGGGCTTTATTTTTGTCTCAGGAGATGAATCCACTGAAAGATATATGCTTAACAACAGTTAACAAAAAGAAACATCCAATTAAAATTTAACCAAAGTCATTACAGAATATGTACCTTTTTTAATTCAGATTATTAAATGAAATTATTTGATTTGATTTTAATGATTTGATTATCGTCAAATAAATGAAGTAATCTTGCTAAATCAGGTAAATATCAAATTAATAGTTTTACTATTATATGAAGATTATTTTAAAGCCGGTAATATTTTCCTCTCATACTGTTCTGATTGTTTAAGTTCCTTTTCGTTGAGAGATCAGTGATCCAGTCCCTGTACTTTTTACCAGCTTTTTGATCCATTAAGTAGCGATACTTACATTCTTCTGTTGTGCACTGCTGGTCAGCTGACTGAAAAAAAGCTAACTCAACCTTATTATATCAACACACAACAAAAACATTTTGGTTTGGAAATGGTTCTGGTTGCAACAAAAACAGAAGGCCATGAAGTGGTAATTAAACCCACCCCACCTATTAACATAAAGCTGTTGTAAAGCTACAGTAACTAAACTACAACAAGATGTGAGCCACCGGTCTCAGAAGTCATCATCTGACTAATTTAGCCTTAAAGCTTTTGGTCATTCTTCTTTTAATAGATCAAAATAAGATGTAAGCACTGGCAAACGAGGCAAAGTTGTTCTGATGTTTTGCTGAAGTCTGTGTTACAATCGATAAAGAAAATGTTGCAAATAACATTATAGCATTTAAATTGTTCTAATAATTAGTGCTTCTAAATTATATAATTAATAGTTTTGATAATTCTTGTTTGTTTTTGAAGAAAGTTGATAGTGTGAGAAAACGGGAACTCTGACCTCACCTGACTCCTTTTTTGTAGACAGGTGGAAGTCAAATCATGCACAAAGACAAATACAGAAAACAATAAAAAAAAAATGCACCCTCCCTTTAATATTTATGATATACACCTTTATAAATTAATGCAAAAAAAGACAAATATTTGATTCTATACTACACTAGTGTGCGCTTTGTTCCTGATGGTGGTTTGAGCAGTAAAGTCTGCTCCTGAAAGTGATGTCACAATCACCCTGTGACTAAGCACAGAGATAGGCGCTGGCATGGTATGTCCGCATCTGTCAAACTTGAACTGAACTCTGTGATGTTGATGGATGTGTAAAGGTGTGAGCGGCTGACTGGGTCAACCAGGCCTGCCTGGGCGGACGTGCTTATGATAAATGTCAGCTGTCAGAAGTTGGTGTCAGAACCTTTTTTTTTTCTTCATTACTGTCTCTGTTGTGGCTTGTTGTGTGCGTGAGTATGTGTGTGTGTGTGTATGCGCATGCGTGTGTGTGTGTGTGGGAGGGGTGGGGGGTATTTGGAAATACATCATGATCAATGCAAATAGGGATACCTAAGTGACGGATGTGTGGGACAGAGTAAAAAGAAAAAGGCACAAAATGGATGCAAAACCTGCAGTAACTGCTGTTTTGGAGAGGAACTGTCGTCTCAGACTCCTTTCTTTTATAAGATTTGCTTTTTAAACAAACTATCTCCATCCCTCTGCACGAGACCTGCTTCCAGCTAAACAAACAGTAGCATCCCCGAACAAAGGCAGGAATTCTAGATTTTTACATTTGACCACAAGCTGCTTCAAACCTTTATAATGACAACAGACAAAAAATCCTAGGGATGCTCGATCTTTAGTAAACATGACACCTTTTTGTGTCTCACAAAGTTTGCACACTAAGAAAATTATTGTTTCTTTTTTTGCTGAAATATTACATGCTCAACTATAGTTCTAGATATAATGGGAATGTTGCAAATGTTTAAAAAGAAGAAAACCTAAAATATATGTTTGGCATTAAATACAAGTAATCAAAATATTCAAAATTGAAATGCATGTTTAATTATTTACAGAGATGGCAAAAGTACTCACTTTCCGTACTTGAGTAAAAGTACAGATACTTGTGTTAAAAAATACTCTGGT
>NW_015151028.1:566688-569056 GCF_000732505.1 Cyprinodon variegatus | reverse complement strand
TCAAGGAAAAATGCACTTATTTTAAGAAAAAATAACTTATTGAGATTTCTATTTTTTGCAGTGCACACAGTGTTTCAGAAGCAGGGCCAGGAGAAAAAGCTGGCAAATAAGGAAGACAGCGACACGCTCCGGTCCTTAAAGCTCATAAGCTAACTTTCTGTTCCAGTTTAACACTTGTTGAATTGGTTCCTTTTTGTTTTCTTCAGCTGGTGTTGCACCAAATGATGCTTTATGTACTTTATATCTGGGACAGAGGACACGGATTAGGATCCGGACCCACCTGTTGGCTAATCCGGACCCAACCTGATTTCAAACATTTATAATTTACATCATGTTGTCCGACGGCAGTGTCTAATTTCACTTGCTCCGCTTCTCCTGTTTGTACGGCAAAGCCCTTTGGGACCAGGCTACATGTGATGCATATTAGCCAATGAGCTGTGTCAGTCAGGGCTGTTGCTGCTAGCTACTTTTAGACACAGCAGGTAAACCTGTGGCAAGCAGGGCGATGGATAACGATGATGAGAAAATGTGAAAGAAAGTGTGGACTGCTGAAAGAGGCGCAGTAAACCGGTGACAGAAAAGTGCAATAGTGTGCTCAAAGATGACCCTGCACATTTAGAGTATGTTTGGCTCAACCTACTGCTGTGAAGCAGGATTCTCCACCATGAACAGAATCCAAAATAAATCTGGATCCAGGCTCACGAATGAGCACCATGATATGTGCTTGAGAATGGCTTTGTCGCCATTTAAACCCAGGTTTAAAGCCTTGCAGGGCAGCCTAAAGCCCACTGCTCTCATTAAGCCAAAAAAAAAAAAGAGAGAAAATAAACAGTTTGTTCAGTTCAGGTGTTCTATAAAATATGTGAATCAGGAAATTGTCTATATACAAAACGATTGTTGTTCTCTACTTCAAAAAACACTTTAGATTTTAAAATGGAAAAATTATTAATTTGAGGCTTCAAAGACAAATGTATAATTTCTTCCATCCATTTTCAGACACGCTTATCCCTGCTGGGGTCACCAGGGGTGCTGGTGCCTATCTTATAGGTCGCCAGTCCATCACAGGGCAACACAGAGACAAACAGGACAAACAACCATCCACACACACTTAAAGTGAATTAAGAGAAGCCAATTAACCGAACAGTCATGTTTTTGGACTGTGAGAGGAAGCTGGAGTACCCAGAGAGAACCAACCCATGCTCAGGGAGAACATGCATCTATAATTTTTTAAAACTTATATAAAAAAAAATCAATAAAAACCTTCTGTGAAAAAACACTACTTAAAATATTTGATGTGAGAACCCTACCTTGCAGAGAAAGAGGAGAACAACAACAAAGTAATGCATGTTTGTTCTGGAGCGGATGGATACCACAAAGGTGTCCATCATAAAAAAAGAGAGGAGGAACATGCATAGACGAAGAAATTAGTTTGTAGAAAAAGCAAAAGGTAGAGGCAGCTGAGAATACAGATCTGCTTTGGTGTGAAAGTCAAAGTGGCCCAGGCATGCCGGAGTGGATGGAGTCATTATTTAGTACTTAATGAGAGGTTCATTGATCCATTAGAGCAGTTTAGCTCACCTCAATTCAAATGCTGTAGGTTTCATGGATGCCGCAGTAGATCTAATCCATGTAGAACTTTGTCTAATCTACTTTACAAACATTTTTTATTTTGTATTTAATGCTACAAACAAAACAAATACAGCATTTAATTCACTTTGCATTGAGACAATATATGGTCACATAGACTTCCTATACCTATACCTTAAAGCACAAATATTCATATTTCATTGTCAATATTTGAAAATATTTAAATATAATATAGATATACGTATCCTGTACTGTTCTGTATTAAGGGAAGAATGCAGAAAGTAGCTGATAAACTGTATGAATCTGTCACTTTTAATGTTTTTGCAAACACAAAACATTTAGTATAATAGAAACAGAAGAAAATATGAGATAACATGATGTTTGGCTTTAGACAGAGAGTTTTAGAGGCAGCTACTAATTATGTTTAATCAAGATTTTGCCATTTTTCCATGGTTGCTCATATCAGTATCAGGGTTTGGAAGAGGTTTTTAAGGACCCAAATGCAGAGGTGGTGAGGCAGAAGTGAGTTCTTGTAGTTTTAATGGAATTCTCAACAGGTAACAGAGGCAGGAACCCAAAAATACAAAACAAAAAAACAGAACCATGGAGACATAAGGGAAAAAAATGCACAATGAGCCATAGAAAGATGGGGAAAGACAAGGAAACAGCACTGAGGAACTGCACAGGAGAGTACAGGTGCTGGTCATAAAATTAGAATATCATGAAAAAGTAGATTGATTTCAGTAATTCCATTTAAAAAGTGAAACTTGTATATTATATT
>NW_015151028.1:559297-564058 GCF_000732505.1 Cyprinodon variegatus | reverse complement strand
GGCCGCCCTGGTGGTCTGTAGGGGAAATACCGTACTTGCAATTGCAGGAGCCCTCGGCCCGCACCCACAGGCTCAGAATTCTCGTGCATCGCGAGAGTCGGTTTTGCTTTACGGCAAGAATTGCTACATGCCCCCAGTGAAAGGCATGCTCGTTGCTAGCGCAGTTATCATGGCGGAACCAGCGAGAAAACAGCCAAAGCCAATGTCGGAGCAGGCAAGAAAGAGGAAAAGTAACAGTCACCGCAGTAGACATGGTGATTCGTTGCGTTCGCCTGTCTGCTAAGCTCAAAACAACCGCGCCTGGCTTGACGGAGAAACCAGGAGAACAGCTGAGCATATTTACGACAGTGCACTTTTACTTACGCCCTCTGGGGGGAGCCTCGCTGGAAAATCAACACCGGTTGCATAGAATACTTTTAATTGACCAATGTTTGCCCTTTCCACGCCAACTATTACATTTTAAAACTTTGTAAAGTTCAAAAAGAGTTCTTGCAATGAGCATATGTTTAAAACTGATGTAAATAAAAAATTCATAAGTATAATTTTAAATAAATGAGTTTATTTCAAATTAATTTAGAAAAATCTGACTCTGCCTCTCTTTGTATACTTCTCTATATCACATTTACTAATGCACCTTTTTATGCTTAATTTTTATGTTGAGTTTTAAATACCTTTAGATTTATTGAATATGATTTCCAAAACTAATCCATAGTACACACTAAATCTGTATTATTTAAATATTTTCAAAATGGCATTTTTACATTTTTCATATTATTTTTCATAAAGCTTCAGCTTTATTTGACTATTTCTTTCTTCTCATTTCTGAGGCCCTAACAGTCTCCATGGATGGGTTATTGTTTTAGAATTGACTGTCTTGAATATTTTCATCTCCTACTAGATCTTTAAGCAATATTATTTACAGAAAAAATAGTTACATGTATGAGTTAGATCATTTGAATTTGATGATGTGTTTCCAGATCAGGGATATTTTACATAAATTACTCAATCCAGAATCTAACAGGTTGTTGTTTTCATTTTTTTTTTTCATTATTTTTCTGAAGTGTTATTATAAGCTTGTCACAGTTGGTGAATGTGATTTGTCAGAGCAGGATTCATAAAAGACATTTCCATGATAACCCCAGTTAACACTGATTCATTCAGGACACGCTCTTCAAAACCCCAATTTCACATCGGGTTGCTAATAATGTGCATGGAGACACCTCGAGCTCAACTGTTAATACATGCAGCCTGGTCTCTCTGTTTGTGTGAAACCTTATTTTAACATTAGATGGCACGGCAGGATAATAAATAACTGCACACCCAGCTGCAGCTCTATGGCAGACGTGGCTCAGTGTTTCTGCAGCCCTTCTGCTGTTTGCTCCTTGCATCCTTTCCCTTTGCTGCTGATCTGCTCCCCTTTGAGCTTTGTTTCATGGGAACTTCTTCAAACTGAAGGACAGGATATTGACAAACCTGGACAGGATGCCAAGTTTCTTCTGGAGGACGGCTAATCTGTTGGTTCTGTGGAGAAGACATCATGCAGACCTTCTGGATACACAGTGTTTGGATCCCCTGCTTTGTGTTTCTCTTTGCATAAACTGATTAACTCATATATTTTATATTGAAAAAAGATGATCTTGCAGTGCATGTTTGTTTGGGTTCTGGAACACATGCTTGAAGTGGAAATTTGTAGTGTGTTGAATGTGTTGACCTGGGCTTTCAACAGAATAGATAAAAAATTAAAAGATGTGGGTGACATATGCCAACAAATAAGCTATGAGTTGGATATATAGATAACCAGCTGCTCCTCTTTTTCTCATATCATCAGGGATCCTTAAATGTATATTTTAGTATCTTTCTGATGTTTGTAATCTTTGCTTAACAGACAGAAAACTATCTATTGGGCATTATGCTTATTTCACATCTTTGCACAGGGAAGAATGCATCATAAAATCATTTTAAAACATGATACACATTCATCTGGGCCTTTTAAAGTCAACAAGTCCCTTTGAAAATTAAACTGGATCTCTCTTGATTCACACCGCCTGACCTCGGATTCCCTTATGATCAGCTAGTGACGGCACTAATAGGGCAGATTCAGCTGCTCCCAGGAAGCTGACAGCTGGATCAATAAACTACTTTTGTCTACCTCTTGAGGATGGTAACAGGAAAAGATGAAGCTCTGAGCAAGCATAATGGATTTACTTTAAACTGCTGGGATGCTGCTAATCACCTTGGATTGCCTGGTGCACTACACTAAAGGGAGGAGAGGAGAGTTGGCTTTTAATTTCTGTTATACTATAGATAGCGTTAACTTCATGTCTATAAGTCCAAGTAAAAAACTTCTTTTTTTTACTGAAAGTAATCTTCACTTTTTTGGATACATTTTTTTTTCAACTCTTTCTCATTAAGGAATAGGGCTCGGGATCCGCGTTGCATTCTGGGACGTGGCGGCCATATTGAGGGCTACGCGAACATAAACATAGCTCTGATACAACGTTGTTGTTGAAAGAAGAGACGTAGAAGTAGAGAGAAAAAAGATGTTAAAATACCGAAAAGGATCTGGAATTTACCGGGACGCGTTAAATAGAGAAGCCAGGGACCGGTATGTTGACAAAATCAGCATTATTAATAATTTGGATCCATATGAAGTTCCAAACAATGAGTGGAGCACCGATGAGTGAGCGCCTATACTTCAAAACAGTTCCCAAGCTACAAGTCCTTGGAGTCTCATGTGCAGTTCATGAATGGATGGGTTCAGGAGCTGCAGATCATAATGCCAGTAAACAGTGGGAACACAGTAATCCGTACAAAGGTAAGCTGTGCTCTGGAACCTGCTAGTTTAGTAACTGCTAACCGCTAGTGCTAACAACCACTCACACATGTAATGTACTTTTAACTAGCTGCTATGTGTTTCAAAGATGTAGTTAGTAACGTTAACTGCCAACCCTCCAGGTTTCTCGCGTATTTGAACCTTTTCCCGTTGCCGTTTTTATTATTTTCCCGTAAAAGATCCCAACTTTGAAGGAAAGAAACAATGTAGGCTATAAAATAAAACCGTTCATCTTTAACTTACCAGAATGAAAATGCAGGGAACACACTCTCATTGACATCGGGATACTGTGGAAAGTTATGTCGGTCGTCTTACAGCCGCGATCCAAGCTAGCCGACGACTCTTTATCTCTGACACTTGGTCTCCATGGTTACGCCTCCAGGCAGGAAAGCGGTGGAAAGTTAACCCATTNCTGCAGCCACACGGCCCTTTCTGGAACCAGTTTGACACCCCTGTTTTAAGGAGACCATTTTTCTAAGATTTAGAGATATGGATTTCATGATGAGCCCTTGGGAATGTGTTTTAAGGCATAGATTATTATGCTAGAGTCAACCTAAGTCATTACTGAATTTTTAAATTTAATTCAAGAGTAGGGGTATATGGTGGGGCATGTGGTAGTAATCTTGCCTTGCAGAGGGAATGTTTTGGGGGTCTTTAATGACAATTTGGTTAATCTGTTACTCTACAGTGCTGTATCAATTCTGATGACTGAAAAGTGCTTCCCAATACATTTAGTAATTTACCCATTCATGCACAGATTCATACACTGATGGTAGTAATTACATTCTGGCCATACCTTTCTCCTAATTTTCCTATTGCAATCTCAGCACCTTAAAGAAAGACATGTGGGAAAATGATCAGTCTAGTGCAAAACATATTTGCATTACATGAATACACTATTCAAACAGTTTTTTCTTTTTTGTTATTTGAAGGGAATTCTCGGCTCACAATTATCATCAACATAGATGTGACATTTTTCAGGGGAAATTGATGTTTTCCTAAGATTTATTTTAAATTACTGCCAGTGCAGTCTGGCAGGTAACAATGACAAACAATACAAAACATATTTGTCATTGTGTTCAGTCAGCTCATACAACATGTTTTTATGTACAATTTCAAAAATAGCAAATTCTAAAAGACTTAAGAAAGCTCTGACAAAAGAAATCTTTGTCTTGCAATTATATTCCTAGAAAATTAGATGTTTTCTCATTTTCTGTAATGCATGCACAATCTGGGAACAACTACTTGGATATGCAATTATTCAATCTTCTGCCATAAGTGTAGAGTATAAAATTATATAAACATTGGCAAGGGCCGTCAGTTAATATGTACGTTTACATCAAACGAAGCATGTTTGGAGATATTGCAAGACTGGACCAGGTGGATCTGTTTCTAGAGGTCAGGGGTGCCACCAGGAATTTGGGGCCCCATGAAAGACATTGATATTCACGCAGCCTAACACGAGGTAGACTAAATTACTAGTTTTGAAAGAGAGGATAAACAAGGTTCTAAGAATCCGTTGAGGTGGCCTATAACGGGTATTCAGAAAAGAACCAAGGTCAATATATTCATTAATTTCCATTCAAAATAGCAGCAGATAAAAATGCAATGATAAATACCAATAAAATAATGTAACTTCATTCAACTTTTGATGAATACTTTACAAAGGCATTTACAATGTAGCATTGTAGCACCTCAGTAAAACTCATTCAGCTAACCTAGTTAGATAAAGGGTGGCGGGAGGGTACTTTGATGCAAAGTCAACAAGGCAGATCAAGATTGAGTTCACTTACCATGTGGTCAGGAGTGGGGGTGCAACAGGCTGTAAACTACTGGATGGCGATCACGTGACTAATGCGGAAGGGTTGGATTATCCTAACAGATACGTTTATAGGGCTCGGGATCCACGTTGCATTGTGGCGCGTCGC
>NW_015151028.1:553967-557042 GCF_000732505.1 Cyprinodon variegatus | reverse complement strand
GGACAAATCTTTTCAGTTAAATTCAATTCTTGTGGGGTCCCCATCAGTCAAGGGCCTTGACAATCTTCCTAACATTTCCCCCCATATGGCACCCCTGCTACAGGTTCCTGTGTCATACTTGGCAGCAACTGATATGGGACATGGCAATAAATTCACATCACAATGGATGAGGTATAGAATTATTTTTTGTAAAGTTTTAATTCAACCTAAGAGCTTTGTTTTAAAGTCTGTTAGCCTTACCCTAGGCCACAGTTACCAAATCAGATTTAAGCAAAGAACTTGCTAAGCAATCCCTAAATATTCATTGATTTATGGGGGTCTAGTTTAAAGAACCATCAGAAGAGTACTGGTGATGCTTTGGATCCCCCTGCCTTATAATCCAAGAGAGTTTGAGCTAAAAGTAAATCTTTACCATCCTGTGAACATATAGAAATATGATTAAAATAAAACATGACAGAGACCTTGGTGATCAAAATTAGTAATAATAATAAAACCCCAAAGAATAGTAAAGATAGCACAGTTTAAAAACAGCCACACTAAATACAGTTTAGACGTTGAAGGGCTGTTGGTATAAAACATTTTGCATAAGAGTTTCCTTACAGTGAGGCATGAAAAAGCATTGTCCTGAAGCCATTAACAAGAATTACTTTTTCAGGAAGATGTACTGATGAAGAGAGGGTCTTTTTTTTTTTTTGCAATTTGTTAATTACAAAAATAAATCAAAATCATCTGGTGCATTCACAGATTTTAACAACACAATTCAGACTGTTTTTATCTTTCAAGGTAATTATACCAACAGATAAATGAAAAACAGAGGGGGGTTTTCAATGAAACCCTAATAAAACCTACCCATAATAATTGCACTGAATGAAAATCTCTAGTTTTCTCAGAAGGTACATCATTTACTGAGCTTGTTTCACAACAGCTGCAGTATTAACATCAACTGAAGCTGATTGTCAAAAACTGTACCAAGGTAATTACAAGAGGAGACCAGCTCAACACCTTCACAATGAATAATGCTCTTGGGTGCCAAATCCATTTTATGACTAAAATCAAAAATTTGTTTTTTGGTTTTTCTGACAATTAACTCCAAAAATGTATTATCACAACAAGAAATAAAATAAGACTGCTTTCCCATGTTCTAAGTCTGAACCACTGAGAAGAGACAACAGTGTAATGTCATCTGAAAATGTGACAAAATAACTGTGTTCAAGGGTGCCTTTACATTATTAGTATATATATATAAAGAAAAAGAGATAAAACACAAACCTGAGGTGAGCCTGTTGGTACAGAATAACTGCCTTTCAGATTGTGTCTAACAAAAACTCTGTTTCTCTCATGCACTCCAGAATACAGGACCCAGTATTCAGGTGAGACAGACACTTTTATCAAACTTTTCAAAACGTCTGATAAAATACATTGAACAGAATACAAAATGCGGAGCTGTGGATCTGCGGGCAGTGGGGGGCAACTACCATCACTGTTATAACCACTAGGTCAACACTCCCCAAAGTTGTACGTTCCCTAGTTTGAATCCCTCTGAATGTCTTTTGGGGTCCCTGAGCAAGATCCTTTGTCAATACAGTGAGTGCTGCATTGGCACAGTATAGCAGCAGCACACTGCTTCGTAAAAGGTGAAATGCAGAAGACATTTTGATTCGAATGTAAAAATCTACAATGACGCATAAAGAGGATCAAAAAAGGTTATGCTTTATTGCCATTTAAACCTGGTGAAATTTGCATTTTTTATGCTAGTGTTAAATAACTGCTTTACCTTTGCCTAGCATTTGTCTGGGACCCAATATCCCTGTAACAAGTTAAAGGACCTTTTAGTTATATTATATGGTATTTGTCATTATTTCATTAAAGAGATGAGTCATTCAAATAAACAAATACATTTGACAATGTATGACTCATACAAACAAAAGCTATTGCTCCAACTAGCTACAGTTAGCTTAATGGTTAAAGTTAGCCCGCACTAACTCAAGATTGTTTAAGCCCACCTGCTGGACCTACTGGTAGTACTTATAGGAAATAGTGTTGATTCACTCAGTCTACTACTAAACAAATCATCCTTGCATTTTTGGGGGGCTGTGACTGAATTGAGACTCAAACCTACCAAACCTACCTAACTGAAATGTATCTTACTGCCTCTCTCACTCAAAGCATGAACATATCACACCATGATATTTGTGCTTGGTACAAATTGTACTGAGAATGGCACTTTGTTATTGCTAAACTGATTGACACTACATTATACAAATATTAAAAACGTTTTTTTCCCAATTTTGAAAATTTAGAAGACCGGTTTTATCCATGACCTGTCATGATGACCACTGTAAGCAAGACAATGTCCAGTTTTACAAGACACCTACAGCGGACACAGAAGGAGAAGGAAGTTTCTAAATTACTAACATTAACCTTTGGTTAAATATGACAACATATTGTAGGCTAACAAATATTTAACTAACACAAAATATATTGACAACACCCCATTTCAACTCTAAGCAACTGAGCAAAAAAAGAAAAAAACATAGTCATAACCACAAATAAACATAATCAAAAATAAATATCAATCCAGGCTCAAAATGAGTACCTTGATATGTGCCTGAGAATGGCTTTGTCACTATTCAAAACCAGGTTTAAAAGCCTTCCAGGGCAGCGAAAAGCCCTCTTCTCTCATTAATCCATAAAAAGAAAAAAAACTGACGGTCAGTTCAGGTGCTTTATAAAAAATGTGAATCATAAATTTATCTAAATGCCAAACTAAACAATTATTCTCTACTTCAAAAAAGAATTTAGATTTTAAAATGTTAAATTTTTTTTAATATATGTTTTATTTAAAAATTCAATGGATGCATAAAAACCTCATTTTATTTCAGTGTTCACTTCTGTTTAAAGTAACGGATTATAATTAAAAATGTCTCTGGACATTAACTGGTTGATGATTTTCTTTATTCAGACCCTGCTGATTTTTATTTTGTTACCCCTGCTTTATCTTATTTGCCACACTAGCAACCTTTCACAAGGGCGCAGATAGCGTGTACGTCAGGGGTGTTCTGACGTACACAGATT
>NW_015151028.1:542805-552780 GCF_000732505.1 Cyprinodon variegatus | reverse complement strand
ACCCAGACATTGGAGGTCATGGTCTCTGCAGTCTCAGTTGTCCAAGAGAGATTACGGGACAAAATAAAGCCAGCCCACTTTGAGGCAGTCTTTAAGGAAGCAGTGGATATGGCTGAGAAGCTGTCTCTAGAGCTCATTGCTCTACCTCGAACACATAGGCCCCCAAAGAGATATTCTGGGCCAGCACCTGCACACAGGCCAGAATCTGCTGTGGAGTACCACAGAGTGGAGTTCTACAGAGTCCTTGACAAAGTAGACACACAACTTTCTTCATTTGAGGCCATTTATTGAAAAGCCATGTAAAGTACTTATTTACAAATTGACTTAAAGTCAGTCCATGTTTAAATAAAACCTTTTTTTTTTTCACACGTCATGTGGCATGTTTGGTGTGTACTTGGTACCAATACATGTTATTTTCTTGCGATGATGGGCAATTAAGATTGATGGATTGTCATAGCTGAGTAATAGCCAGTAATAGTAACTGTCCCCCACAGTTTCAAAAACCTATCTGCGCCCCTGACCTTTCATATTTAAATTTTAAAGTTCTGAACTTTGTATCAGTATGGCTGATCTACATGCGAAACATACGGAACCAGCAGAAAAAGAGAAAAAAAAAAAGTCTAATTTCATTGAGCAAAAACACTTATTCAGTCTTTCCTGTGCTTTTTCAACGTTATCTCGGTAAGACAACATTTCTACATGGCTCATGTAATCTTTTGTCCAGCATCAACGCTAAAAATATTCTCAACTTATAGGCTATTTTGTCTCCTATTGGTTATGTGATTTTTAGAAATAGACACAATTTGTTGCATCATATGGTTCAATATAAATGTTAAACATTTATTATCAGTGTTTGGTTGAGGTTTGAGGACCCAAATGCAGAGGCAGAGGGGGGTTCTTGCAGTTTTAATTGAATGATCAGTTAACAGATGCAGGAATCCAAAAAAACGAATTAAAATGTTAAACTAACCAGAATCATGGAGACATCAGGGAAAACCAGCACAAGGAGCCGGGAAAAGACGAGGAGAGACGAGGAACCAGCCATGAGGAATTGCACAGGGAGTGTATTTATGGCTGATTGGACAAAGGCAGGACTAACGAGCTGATTGGGAGCAGGTGTGAGCAGGACGAACTGGGAGGAAGCCAAACACACACAAATAAAATTAAAAGGAAACCCAAGCAGAGGGCAGAACCCTGACAGTTATTTTTAAGCAGACTCAAAACAACTGGTAATTTCCTCCAACTAGCAAGCCCCCTTTCATTAATATCATTTTTTTTCATTATTAATCCGAACTGGATATGTATCCTTAACATAAACATTTTACCATGTGATACTCCAAGATTTTTTTTCCATTGAGATAAATACACAAAACAAGGATATATGGTACATTTTAGAATTGTTTTTGTTCTCTTTCGGAGGACCCGCTCTACCGCCTCTGTTCATCATTTATATGTCACTGCTTGCTCACTGGAACCTGTTTGATCTTATAATGTTCCTCTTATTTGATTAATGGTCATGATAATTGTTGTTGTTACCCTACTCACACCCAAAGACTCCGGTTAAGTTTCTACGATGTGCAGCCATTGGCTCCTGCGTCTTGAGTTAGAAATAGCTCATCTCAATCTCCTGATAAAATTACACTGGTAAATGCAAGAGGATTAGCAAATAAAACTTTTATCTGAAATGACTTTATGTCGCTTGGACCGTATCTCTTCATGGTAACTGAAACCTGGTCAAACATTGGCAATTCCAGCGTTTTCTCTGAGCTATTATTCCTGTCCAGCTGCACATACTTTGATTCCTTAAGCATGTCAGTCAAGAATACCAACCAAAATGTAAGTTCAGATCACCCCTTCCAGTTTTAAACAGATGTTATTTGATTTGGATTGCTCTCATCTGATGCCATGTCTACAGATCTGCTAAGATTTCCTAGATCACTTTTCTGATCTGTTGACTGGAGTGATCACTAAATTCTTGGAAATTTTGATATCAATGTGTGTTGTTCTGAAAAGCCATTGAATAAGACTTCTCGAATATTATTCACTCTTTTAAACCCATGAAATCAGTGCCTGACACCCACACCTGTGATGATCTTGGCGCTGGTGACTGATGATCTGATAACTAATTAATTAACCTGTCTAGCTCAACTCATTACCACTCATCTGATCCAAATACTTCAGGCTCTATTTAACCATTCCTCAAACCACTCATCAGTGCCAGATTATTCGAGCCTGTGGTTAGAGTTCTCTAGCGTACTTGTGCGTTCTGATTGCCTGATCCTAACCCGTTATGCCTCTGGACCTCAAAGCCTGCCTTGCCTGATCTGTCTTGTTTGGAGATACAACCCACTTCTTAAATCTATCTTTGCTATCTTTTCCTCTAATTTATCCAAATGTTCTGCAACCGCACTTTTTCTCTCACTCCCAACTTGGAGGTCGGCTGCATATTTAGTTTGCCTTCCCTAGCAATGTCTTTCCAAATTTTTATTATCTTTTGACAACCTCTCATTACAAAGCAAAAATGCAGGCAATCCTTCTGCATTGATAATAAAATTATTCGGTCCATTCTTTGAATCCTCTTTTCTCATCAGCTATCTTCCTTTTTTCCCTTTGGTCTGAGACACACCCACCGCTTGGTTTGTCTGGCACCGTGTCGCGCTGGTTGCAAGTTATGACCACTGATCTCTATGGCTATGATGCAAATAATTGTTTAAATGTATTTATTATACAAATGTTGATAGCATTGGAAAACATAATTCATTTTCTGTTTGCCCTTCACCACATCACATTAAAACCAAAAAAATATATATAGATTTACATACATTTTTGAAAAAGCTCCAGGGAGCCGCAAGAGCCGCATGCGGCTCCGAAGCCGTGGGATGCCGACGTTGGATTTTAAAAGGTTTCAGAACACAGAATCAGCTCTTTTAGGCATTTTATACATAATATTTATACCTACTTGTTTTAAGTGTGTTGCTCTGGTTTGGTTCCTGTCTTACCTGACTAAAAGCACTTTTTGTGTAAGTGTAAGTGACTTCCTGTCCTCCTCTGTGTCCCTTGGATGTGCGGTGCCACAGGGGTCGATATTGGGTCCCATTTTTATGAAGGAACTGGAGGTTTTTACTTTTGACAGCTAAACAAATCTGTTTGCATCCTTGGATTTACCACATTCTCCCGAATTGAAACATTATGGAAAATACCACCACCTCATCCAGTTTGAAGTCAGGTAAAGAGGCAGTTGGTCTCAACTGTACTTCCAACTCTCAGTTACCCAGTTTTGTGCCCTGCCTCCCACATTGGTGGACAAAACACCAGGACAAATTATGGAAGGTGAGACAACATTCTGGAGCTCATACAGGAGCAGTGGGAAATTTGTGCATGTGGAGAGAGGACCAGAACCGGAAAGAGGCTTCCAGTCATGTCCCCCTCTGGAACAAAGGAAGCACAGTTGGAGATTGGAGGAGTCCGCAGGGGAAAAAGTGCACCAGAGCAAGGAGAGAAGCCAGTGGCTTGCCAGTGCTAGCTCAGGAAGAGAGAGAGAAGGAGCCCACCAGGGAAAAAGTGGTACTGTAGCTGGGAGAGGCTACAGCTAAACAGAACAATAAATAGAGGTTAATTGCAAAGGAGCACAGAGGTAACGTATGCCTTTCAAAATGCTGAAGACAGGGGAGAGGCTACGGCTGGCCAGGAGTTGCGCAGCAGTAGATTGGATAAGTCCATCAGGGAGACAGAGCAAGGACAGAGTAAGGCTGGCTGGGATTGCGGGACATAGAAGAAGGAAATTACTTAATTGTGACTAACAGTTTCACAATTAATCAAAATCCCAATTTTGATTAATTAATTAACGATTGTTCCATTAACCTTTGCATTTTGAGGTGTACAAATAATAATGTTCTAAAATAGCTGTTGAAACTCTAAACATGTGGAATGCCTGGTCTTGGTCTCGGAAGGGCTGGATTTCATCCTGGAAGGTGCTGTATTGGTCTTAGTCTCAGAGGAGCCAGTCTTGACTCCATAACGAGTACACACTGGTTTACAACACCTGGCACACTGGATTGTAAAAAGAGTTTTTGTTAAAAATATTAGAATTGAATCCACCTTAGGGTAACACTTTCCAATATCTCATATACAACAAAATCTAGTAAAGGTTTGTGCTTTTTGTTTTAAGTCTACTAAAATAAAGACAATTAAGAACATGAACCCCACTGCAGTATGTTGTTATACCAACCAAACTAGGTAATGAGTGTGTCGTGTTTGTGAAAGACCTTAGGTTTTAGACTTTGCCATGTTTATACATGAATTAAATTGCTGTTAATTTTACAATATAAGTTATTATGTCTTCATGTAAGTTTTTGGGTTTATGAATTGAAACTATGACGAGGCGAAATAAGAGAAAAATTACTTAATTTTTTCTTCCTATTTTTAAAGGTTAGAACTATCAGTTACTTTGTCCTTTGACTGAAGGACAGTAACATTAGACACACCCCCTAATTAACTCTAAAATTAATTTACCTTGCACTGACCCTGAACTGGTTAAAAGTCATATTAAAATCAAGTGCATCAATATTTAAAATGGTAATTTTATTTTTCTAGCAATGAGACTGCTGTGTTTGACTATACAAATGTGAAAGACAATGAAATATAGATTGTAAATTAGTTTTTGATGCATTTGATAATGACTTTTCCCTCCTTCAAAATGACAAGGCACACATTGAACTCTGTTATGCAACTTCCATCCCACCAGCAATCATTAAGGGAAGATACATTCAGTGAGATTGGATTTTGCTTGCATTTGGAAGCAGTCATCACATGTAGATAAAAGAAGACATCACACTCAGAATACAAGTGTGATGCCTTTAGAAGGGAATGAAATTCATCCAAAATTTGCATGCAAAGGGTGTAATGAAGGAAATGATCATGAGTGATGTCCGTCATTGGGGTTAAAACTCAAACATGCATTGCAGTGTATACTTTTTCTGCAAAAATGAAATACCAGAATGAGCAAGCCAGTGCAATTGTGAAATTATATTTATTATATTTAGAGTAATGTTAGAATTTGTTTATTCAAGCCTTTTGGAGACAAAGAAAGGATGACAAGCATGTCTTTTTTGGAGGTGGAATGCATGAATTATTCATTTGAGAGATGCACTTAGATAAATATTATAGTCAGGTCTAAGACTTTATCACTCAGCTCATATAACTATGTACCCCGTGTCACAAAATACCAACATATAAAAAAATAATCTAATTTGAATCAGAAACATTTTATTACCAGGTACTTGAAAAATAAAAAATTTTACAGGACAAGGGTTTTCATGCTAAATGTAAACAAAACAAATGAAAAATATCAAAAGAAATGAAGAGGAAAAAGAGTTAGCTGAAATTTAAAATAAGTTATCGGGTGATAAAGGGGGTGTCAGCTGCAGGTGTCTGGGCCACAGCTTACAAACTGACTGCAACAGGGAAGCAACTGTTCCACTGGCGTGAGGTCCTGATGGACCAGAGAAGAAAGACGGGAACAGTCTGTATTCAGGGTGAGAAGGGTCAACTGCAATTCTTGCTGCACCTGGAAAGACAGAAGGTTGCTGCCTATCATCCTTCTCTGCTGAGTTGACGATCCTCTGAAACTTGGCCTTGTCTCTGGCCAAGAATACAGCAAACTAGGCTGTGATGGATGATATAAGAAAAAAAAAACTGAGATGGCAATGCAGACGACATGCAAGGTGAAATTGACTCAGTTTCCATAGGGAGAAAGTCTTCTGTTGATCCTGCTTGGTGATGTTCTGCTCCCATATGAGCTCCCGGGTGATGGTGGTGAGGAAAAAGTCAAAAATCTCTATAAAGTTAATGGGAACTTCACAAATGGGGGGAGGAGAAATGTCTTTCCTGAAATCGACAATAATCTTCATTGCCTTGAGAGCATTGAGCGCCAGGTCATTGCCCCCACATCTGGAAAAAAAAAAAAAACATGTTCTAACTCACTCCAGTAGGCTGACTTATCTCTATTAGTGATCACAGTGGGCTGTCGGTCACCATTGTGGTAGAATCCAGAGAGGACACATCCTCAGCGGGAGATAAATTCACCCCTGAGACATGGACCAAGTCAGGCTGCCCCAGCCTCACAGCATTAGGGGAGCTTGTCACCAAGTACTCTGGCATAAGATCCTTGGGAGTCCAGATACTGGAGGAGGAAGTGTGGTGCCATGCTTACAGGTTGTTTGCAGATCTCTAGAAAAACTGAAGGGGACCCAGTTGAGTTTGTGATGCTTACAAAGCATGTAAAGGAGATTAAATAGTATCACATCTACAAAAAAAAAGTGTTTTGCATTTTCTAGACCCACACTTTGTACACTGCATGTGTACTGGGATACAGTCAGAGGTGTCAAGTTCCGAAGTACAAAAACTTTGTTCTGTACTTAAGTACACTTTTTATGTATCTATATTTTACTACATTTGTAGTGACCTCAGAAACTTCGAACCAATGATCTGACAGACAGTTCAGGACAGTTTACAACAAGCTTTATTTAGAACCAATTACTCGGCGAGCAGCTGATAATCAGCGGGGCGGATAGCGGCATAAACTGCAGAGGTAGAAAACACAGGTCAGTGACTGAAAATGGGAATTAAAATGACAAGGAGCAAAGTCACTGACCTGGTTCAGAGTCCAGTCCAAGCACTGATGAAAGGGAGATAGTTTGCAGCCGTAGCCGCTCCCTGCGCACCGAAAGATGATTAGCTGATGTTAGCTGACGCCGAGGGGGCAACAGTGTCCTTAAGGAGAATCCAAGCCAAGCTCAGAGAAACAGTCCAGGTTCGGCAACCAGCAGGATCCTGGAAAACAGTGCAAAAAACACAGCAAACAGAACAGAGAGGAGCAAGGCAAAAAACCCTCCAAAAATCCAAAACAGAAAACAACTCAGAATCAGGATGACAAACACGCTTACTTGAAGGCTAGAGTTACTCTCACAGCAGCTTGAATAATCTGGCACAGGTGACTGAACACAAACACTAATATAGCAGCTGGAAACAGGTGGATAAGATAAGTGGTAATGAGCAAAAGGGCAGAGTTAAACAGGTGAATGGAATGAGCAATCAAGCCAGCCACCAGCTCCAGGATCATGACAACATTACTTATTTCTCTTCCTACTTCTGACTTCTACTCATTACATTTTCACACAAGTATCTGTACCTTCTATTCATTATATTTTAAAAACAAACGTTACTCGTTACTCGTTACTCTTGGCTTCGGTTTAATGCAGAGATCAAGGATTAGCAGGCTGCGGTCCGATGTTATGCCGAAAAGTGCATGCCTGCTGTGATATGCATCCCCAGTCGCAGGAACGCGCCTTGCTCTGTACAACTGCGACTATCGACGAAGAAAACGGATTAAAATATGACCAATGGAGCTACTTGTTGTTATATTAATGATATAAAAACATTAAAATATACCTCTCATGGGAAAAAGGTTTATGGTTCATGAACTCAATCCAAAGATTTTGTCCATGGTACAGCTGATTTATTTGTTGTAGTCTCTTGTTATTCACACACAACAATAAACAGTGATAGCCAATGTGAGGTTGGAAACCTCAAAGCTTTGTCTTAATCGGAAAATCAAACGTGCATCCTTCAGTTGATACTTCAACTTTTACTAGTGTGTTTTTAAACTGCAGTATCTATACTTCTACTTAAGTATCAAATGTGTGTACTTTTGTGTGGATGTCATTTCAGTGTGGCTTTCATATGTTGGAAGGATATACACTGTATGTATCGGTTTATTACCAATAGACCATAACAAAGACTTATCTGACAGTGGGTTGGGCTGCACTAAGCAGGAATTAATCATTATCAGTGGAGTGATAACTGTAGCATAGCATAGCATGAAAATATCATTTTAGTGTACAGTAGTTTCAGATTTATGTTGGCTGTACCTGCAGAAATCTCATAGCATGTGCAGATATGTGCTATATAGATGGCGTCTTAGAGCTGCAGTGTTCATGCAGGGGATTACTATCCTTAAATAATTAAAAAAAATAAGGTTATAGTATGTTGAACCTTTAAATGTTTCTACCTGCCTTGGAAAGTAAATTGAAATGAAGTATTTTTTGACATGTCAAAAGTATTCATTGTAGCCTTGCATATATTGCAGTATCAAATGTGAAGGAAGATTATCCTGGAGCATTACTTTCCTAAAGTAGCATATTATTGTTTATTATTGGAAAAACTGAAAAATGACTTAAAACATTAGGGACTCATGTATAAATTATTTAAACATAGCCCCCCACATCATAATCCTTCCAATATCCAAACCTTTCTGCTAGGTCCCTAAACAATGATAATAATGATAATATAATTATTTTCAAAGACAACTATAACATGATTTTTCTACTAAAGTCAATGTAATGGTTTGTAAACATATATATGTATACATTCTGACATTAGCAGATAGATCTTGAGTGTGAGTATTCATTGGGAATGACTGTAAGATGACAAAAAAATTATCTGCAATATTATGAAATTGTTCCTTGAGAGTATGACAGCCAGTTGAAATTTCCCTGCACATTGCAACTGTCATGACTGCTAGGAAGCCGGACAGCTTCCTTTGTTCATATGACGTGAATATATCATGTTATGTCAGAGACTTCCCAGTTGCTGCAGTGTTGCTGAGACATTACTCGCGTACAGGGGAGGGGACACAGAGCCATTATTTTGTAGAGAAATCCTTCAAACAGGTGGATAAGTAAACACTAACTGAAGTAGTAAGATTATGTCGTTTTTCTGGAGGATTATAGATAATTAAGTGCACAAAGTACACAGAAATATTTGTGGACCATCAACATCACTGTCCTCGCACTGCTAGAGAACTCTATACTTGCAGAGCATAGAACATCTTTTCACAAATTGCATTTGTTTAGTTTGCCTCCACCTGTGACAGTAATAGTCTGTTGTGAATCAACTTTAAAATTAATTTTCTGGGGGGGGTTTCAATGATGCTTTTATGACATCTCAATTTTTCATGTGATACTGATGCTAACAGAAAAGCAGCAGGTAATACGTTCTCTGGCTCTATATTTTCAATCTTTGCACACTTTAATCTCACACACACCGAAGGTCCTTTTCATTAGAGCTGGGTTTATCATTGATGATTGGACGGTAGAAGCTGGTAGGGGTGCATTTGGGGTCCTCAGATGATCATTTATTGGAATGATTATGGTAGGCCATCTGAAAATTGCATGTACCATCAGTGTTACAGTCCTCTTAGAATTAATTTGCCTGCCTTTCTTTAGGAAAAGGATTTTTAGTCCCTGTGTCTGTGCTGTAGTAAATATATATATATGGCAGAATTCAAATGAGCGATTTTAATCTACATTAATTTCTAGATTACAGTGAGATGAATCTAGATTAGTTTTTAGGGGGACCTTTTCGACTCACTCAAAAATAAAAATCACTTGCAGAGAGTTTTCTTGTTTCAGCCGTTTTCTTTACTTATAAAAATAACAGAAATAATCTTTAAGTTGATTTACAAATAAATTAAGTATAAATGTTATTTGGTGGTGGAAAAAACTGTTTCACTCCTTCACCAAACAAACATATGATAATATAAATCATTGAAGATATACTGTATTAGAATCTTTCCTTAAACTACAGCCAAACCCATTTACACAATAACAGATACAAACCTTTAGATAAATTAAACATTACTCGCCACATATCTGACTCATTAACCATTAAAAAAACTTTTTTCATCCATTTCAGACGGAACTATTCATATAACTATTCATACTTGGATTATATTAAACTGAACTTCCAATATTCACCACTGTTCGGCACCAAGTACCATTTCCTCTGATCACGGAGCTTGGTCTTGCAATGAATCCTGGGAAAACCAAGGATGGAGAGGATACATCGGACCCGTCCTTCAAATCGGGCAAAAATAAGGACACATTTGTAGGCCGCATAACAAGGAGTCTTGGAATC
>NW_015151028.1:539250-542485 GCF_000732505.1 Cyprinodon variegatus | reverse complement strand
TATATATAAATATTTATATATATAGTATAATATCTGCTCATTATTTGCAATTCTCTGCTACAGTAGGAGGATGGAAAGTATGAAGATGGTTATATGAGATTAGTTTCCATGAGTGAGTTGCAACACAGATGGAGGTACTGACGGATCCAGAGGTGAGCGGCTGGGTGTCTCAATGGAGAATGGTGTGATGCAAGTTGTGGTTCACTGATAGTTCACCCAAACTAAGACGTGCTAGAGTGAGATTGGTCAGTGCCAGGTGAATATAGAGGTAATAAGAGGTGTGAGGAGGAATCGTGGAGGCAGGTGAGAATCCACACTAGATTGTTCGGGAAGAAGTAACCCAGGAGGTCTGACCTGTTGGGAGGAAAAACAAGATAGAACCCAGAGGGAAAACTTGACTCACCAGGTCAGTATATGATCATAGAATGGCCTGTTTGTCAAGAGGAGGATTGACTATTCTGTGAAGGTTGATAATCAAGGGGAGAACGGTGGTTTGGCAATGCCTTAAAGCCGCAGTAGTAAAATCACAGAATTGCAGATAGGTATGAGAACTGGAACCTGCCCAGTCATGCCAAGTGGTGGAAATCTGCAGCTTAAAGGAAATGCCACACAAAGCATTCGCAAAAGCACACAGCTATTCTCATTCTACAATGTTTTGAGAGACTAATGTCTTTCAGTCATTTCCATGTCCTTACCCTGATTATAACCGTAAACGTAACCATCACCAGTGCATACCTAACCCTAACCTAAACTCTGTTTACATATTAGTCCTAATTCTAATCCTAATTCTAATCCCAGTCATTGGTATTTTGGAAAATTGTCGCCATTAGGTAGCAAATGCATGACTAGCCCCATGCAAATCCACACGAGAATTAAGACATCATCACATTTTGTGTCATTTTGAGATAACATAAAATTGTAGGCAGCCTTGCAATTCTACACACATTCAGTTACCTACATAATGAGTATTCAAAATGCCTTAATCTGAGCTCCGAGAGATTATCTTTAATCAAATTCAGACATTTATGATCATCATTCATTTATTTATAAAATGTGAACAAGTATGACTGTAATCAATTCAAAATAATGAACTCCTTTTTTATTTGCTTGTAATGAATATATTCAACATGCAATAAACTAACATTCAAAACTGAAATCTACAATATATTTAAAATTTTAAACTTTGTCTTTAGAATGAGATTATTGTTATTCATCACATTTGTTTTGCTATCGTTAAGATGATTTAAACTATACTGTATTTGTATTAAATTACATTGTATATTTAAACATGTTGGTTAATTTGGGAAATATTTGATTAATTCTCATTAAAACCTTCCAGCAAAGATGGAAAGAAAAAATAAAAGTGTAAATACACTCATACATGTGCAATAAATAGTTAACATTCTATACTGAAATAAAAATATAATAAAGTCTCTGTAAGAAACTAGATCTGAATGGTGTTTCTATATTCTACTGAGGGGCAACCATTGTGTAACCGAGGGGATGTTTCTCTTAAAGCTGCTTTTTCTGGCTACGAGATGAATTTTTAACCTGAAGTCAACCAAGCAGGCAATAAACATTGCAGTGTTCTGTGTTACACCTGCTGATGCCATTGGCTAATTAATGAGCTCCTGTGTGGATCGTTCCTCTGATAAAGGTCAAAGAACAGCTATTTTTGAGTTTGAGTAGGTTCTGCTTTTGTGTCATGATTGAGGTCCATTGTTATTGCATTTAGTGAAACTGTGGTTGATTAGGAAACGTATTGTTAGCAAATGCTGTTTGAGAGAGATTAAAAAGATCTGGACTTAATGTGAAATATTGCTATAGAGTTAAAGGGATATTGGTCAAAATTAAGATACTATAAGTACAATAGACTAGCTGTTCCATTCAAATCAGAGATTTTATATTTTCTAGGAAAAAAGATCATACTACATTTCAATTCATTTACACTTTTAATATGCATTTGTTTTAATCTCAAGTAAAAGCTGTAATACATATATACTTTAGTGCATATCATTTGGATAGAAATTAATGTTGAATCCTGTTAATCCTTTGAAATAGTTACAGTGGATTTAAAGCCCCACTTAATGAACAGAATTCCCTGAAAAGATTGTTGCAAGGCTGAATATTATTTAAATGGTAATCACTAAGAAAACCCTAAAAAAAAGCTCTTCTTTAAACTTCAAGTGTCATAATCTACGGCAAACTGTACAATTAAAGGGCTATTACACATTTGTCTAATTAAGATTTCTTTTATTTTTATCGCCTTTACTTTGATTAACACAAACAAAAGAAAACATACAAACCTATCAGCTCAAAGTACAACAAAACAAAAAAAGGTAAGCATCAAAAACATAGAATCCAAATCCAATAGCTTTCTCATTAGGCTGGTAGATATTGATGTATAGGCTCCCTTCGGCAAACAACATGAAGCCCCCTCTGTTCCTCAGAGTCGATGAGTCAGAGTTGCACTGTGCCTGGGCAGCAGCTCTCACTGCTTTTGTATCAGAGCTGCCTATCAATATTCCTTTCATGCACATGATCAAAGCAAAAGATGAGCCATCTGCATGCTTGACATTTCTCTGTAACTACATTGGCTTTACCAGAAATTGTTTAACAAGACTGGTATTGTAGTGGGACAGGAGGGAGCTCTCATTAGGTAACAGCAAATACAATCATTTGATTGATGTAAGTGTTTGCATGTTTTCAATCTATTTTTATATTTTAGTTTTGTAAACAGAGAACAGTGAATAATTTAGTCCAAGACCCAAACTGTAAGCTGGATTCAACATCATCAGTCTCAGATGTCAATAAACGAGGCTGCTCTCTGCCACTGGTACTCCAGCAAATGATGAAAGAGGGCTGAAAATGTTTAGACTTCAAGTAAACATCCTTGGACTTAAAATGGTTCAGAAAGTTCTTATCTTCATTCTAGAATGAAAATGAAGAATAAACATATTTACTGCTCCACTGCGCTATTTGGAAGCAAGGAAAAAGAACTGACTTATTTTTTCTTATCCTTGTTAAGTGTGTTGCAGTACATATTTTGCTAGAACTTAGAAATGTTTTCCTGTTCTCATAGTGACAAGAACAAGACATAAATGTATTTTCTATGAAATTGAAATAACGTCTTCTTCTTGGTTTTTGGGAAGAGTTTTTATGATATATTTAACTTCCACGGTTATGTTTGTTAGGATAATTATCATTGAAAATGTGTGAGTTTATTACACCTTGG
>NW_015151028.1:536071-538652 GCF_000732505.1 Cyprinodon variegatus | reverse complement strand
GAGTATTTTTTAACACAAGTATCTGTACTTTTACTCAAGTATGGAAAGTGAGTACTTTTGGCATCTCTGCACCTTGGTATTGGCTGCCTGTTGCGTGTCAGAACTGATGTTTTAATCTAATTAAGACTGTTCCTCTGTCTGGATATACAGTTATAATCTGTACATGGCAAAGATTTGCGAATGGAATGAGAGTGGTGTCCTTCAGCTAAGAACGAATTGTAATATTTTGATGAGGCTGGAGCCATGGATAGTGTGGAGGTCAAATTCTCAATAACCAGAGGCAATTAAATTACATTTTTCAGGAGGACCAAATGTGGCCGAAACTGGACAAGGAACAACAACACAAAAGGATGTTCTGCATTCAAATTAATCCATGCCAGGAGAAAAACACATGTGGCCAATTGTGCTGACCAAGAAAGAACAGATAAAGCAGGAGTCCAATGACTAAGTATAAGTCTGAGGCCTGGCATACACAGATTTTGCTTGGATATATTTTATGTTTTTTTATATCTACTTTACGACTGTTTTGTTAGTGAATGAATGAATAGGAACAGTAACAGAAACAAAGGCAAAATAAGCACATATCCTGTTTTAATTAGTGGGGATCAAGAAGTTTTCTTAAAAAAGGCTAATGTTTTATTTATTTATTTATTTATTTTGTTTTGAATCCTCACATTTAACAAAAAGACTAATGGTTAATAGAGTAAGAATTAGCACTTTTAGAGATTTTGATTAGTGTTTTAGTGTTAATTACTTAAGTCATAATTTTATTCATGTGCGTGCAGTAATAGTTTGTGGTAAAAAGCCTGAATTCACCCCTTTTATTAATCTGCACAAAATCTTCAAACATTTAAAGCTGATTTATTATTAGTTGTTAGTTTCCAAGGGCTGACAATGGAAATAATTCATCTAATCTGAATATAATTCACTGTTTTAAGAATCTAAACACATGCAAAGCAATGTTTAAAAGGTATTTAAAATTCACAAAATCACATACTATATAACTAACGCTGCAATTGAAAAGCTGCTCTGTTTCAGGTTGGTCAATAACTATACATCCATCATTTGTTTTTGTTGTATGAAAAAAAGATGTGATTAAGATGAAAATGTAGAGTTGGAAAGAAAAGATTAAAGGCTACTAAACATTAGATTGTAATTTTCTCTGAAATGCTATCCAAATGAGTGGATGGTGATGTTCTCAGATTATAGCTTCAACACATACTGCACAGAGTGTTATTTGCCTATGCTCAATACCACTGAAGTTTGCCAGCAGTGATGCCTCCCCACCAGGTGTCATCACACAGTATCTGCCCACATACTGTTGTTCTTGTCACAGCCCACTCTGTACCAGACACTTGATTTGTTCTAATCTAAAATGTGGCTAATATTTTCCTCTAATAGTTATGTAATATCTTGCTGCATCAGCAACTGTCAAATGCTATATCAACATTAATATTTTCATATTTTATTTACAAATTAAGAGAGCACCTACTACTGTTTTATATTGGATAGAAAATGTATATAGGTTTTATATTGATATATTTCTTTTGAATATCTTGACAATTATTCTGACATTTCTCAGTCTCCGCATGGAAAGCAATTAGCCAACAATACAAAAACAGTAAGTTTTAATCCTATCAGAGGGATAGGATTGTGTGTGCTTCCATTTGAATTTTACTTTGACAGTGGTACACCTAGATTTTTTATCGGACAATGACGAATATTTGGTTCGAATATATCCTGTTCTTTTCCATTTGGACCTATGCAGCATAGCTATCTGACAATGTAATCCATTCTGTTTTAATCCATTTTTGTTTTTATTTCACAGAGATATATGCAGCTGCTGGCATTGCTGCCTATCTTGTAGAGGGAAAAAAAAACACTTTCAAACAAAGACGTTTTTGTAAGTTTGTAAGTTAAAAGGCCAAACCTAAGAAAATGCAAATGTATACAAAGACACGTTTGACATGGAAATAAACATAAAAGCTCACTGTGCATATTAGGTGACCATTTAGTTTTGCATACAGTATCAATTGTCAGGAATCCAGTTTGTGTGGTCTGTTTTTGTGTTTCTTTTCCTCCTCCACCAGGTGGTGCCCCGTCTTCATTGGGTCTCCCTGCACACCTGCAGCTCATTGCCTCATTACTGGAGTGCTCTTAAGCCGCTGACTGCCACTACCTCGACGCGAGAGTCTTTGCTTCGCCGACCGGCCCCGCGGCCGGCCCCCAGAGTCTTTGCTACGCCGCCGGCCCCACAGTGGGCCCCCAGAGTCTTTGCTTCGCCGCCAGCCCCACTGCTGGCCCCCAGAGTCTTTGCTTCGCCGCCGGCCCCCAGAGTCTTTGCTTCGCCGCCGGCCCCACAGCCGGCCCCCAGAGACTCTTTCTGGCCTTCGCTCACCCTGGGTGGGTTGTTTTTTGTTGTGTCTTGGACTCTGTTTTTGTTTTCTTGCCCTCCTTGCCTGGTGCCCCCTCCGCCCACCCTGGGTGGGTTATTTTTGTTCTTTTTTGTTGCCTTCATGGACATCTCCTTTTTTTTTGGGCATCTGGAATCTGCCCTTGGGGGGGGGGGGGGGGGGGGGGG
>NW_015151028.1:516801-536013 GCF_000732505.1 Cyprinodon variegatus | reverse complement strand
CTCCACCAGGTGGTGCCCTGTCCTCATTGGGTCTCCCTGCACACCTGCAGCTCATTGCCTCATTACCTGTGGAGTGCTCTTAAGCTGCTGACTACAACTACCTTGACGCCAGAGTGTAGGGTACTCTAGCCATGCTTAGTTTAGCAGAGTCTAACCTGAGTTTTTGTTTGCCAGTTTTGGATACTCTAACCAAGCTGAGTTTTGCTGAGTCAAACTGAGTTTTTTGTCAACCTGAGTCTTAACTTTGTTTTTTGTCTTTGTCAGAGTGTCTTTGAGTTAACCCCGTCCGCCCAACACCAAACAAGACAATCACTGGAATCTTCCCACACAGACTGGATTCCATAAAGGACACCTTTTCCTGGAGAAGTGAGTCTGCAACCTATTCCTCCAGTTCAAGCCTAATAATCTAATTTCCCACTGAGCCTGAACTAACCGCAGTCTCTTCCCCTCACCTTCCAGTTCCGGTTTGACAGTGTTCTGAGCAGCACTGGATTCATCACCATATTCTAATAAACCTGTTAAACTTTTCCGTGGTCTCTCTGTTTGGTCTTCTGCATTTTGGGGTCAGACCTTTAATTAAATCACAAATAGACTGCCAGAGATAGGCACTGGCCCCACTGGCACCCTGACAAGGACTAAAGGAGAGAAAATGGATGGGTATATTAACATCAACGGTATACAGGACAAAAAAGCAATTGAATAACAAACATACAAAAATGGGCTTTCATGTAAATGTTTGAAAAAAAATGAATAGTATGAGTTATGGATTGACACATAATAACTTAGGATGTTTTTTCTGTTTATTTTTTATTTATTTATTTTACCAAAGAATGGTTCCTTTTTTGTTAAAACAAATCAATTAGAAATACATTTTATGGATAACATTAGCCTTTAGTAAAAAAACCATGTTCATGGATACCTTTCAGGTAGATTACAATCCCCATGCTTGTACTGTAAAGGAGTGCTTCACCTTCACTCAGCAGTACTGCTTTGTAAGTACTGCTTTGCATTGTTTCCACAGCTCACTGTAAAGCTCTTGACACAACCATGGAACTTCATTCCTTGCAGAACAAAGCTAAGTTCTTCCTCATCTGCCGCTGCAAAATATTTTTGTCTTGGAACAGTACCAACCAACTTTACACAGAAAACAACTCTGGCAAAAGCTGCTATTCTTCTCCAGATCCACCTTTCCACATTTATGATGACAGATGAGTGATTCTGAGGGGTGCTACTCCACTTTAAAGAGGATCGAGTCTGTGCAAGCTCCGTGACAAAACATCACCTTCATCTTTTGTTTATGCTCTCCATTGATGACAGGCTTGAAGGAGGAGTTTAGTATGAGGGTTCCTGAGAGGTATGTTACTACAGATGGAAAAATAGCATTACTTTATGACAAGAAATGAAAGTAAAACAAACTTTATACTTGTTTTGTCAGATCATTGAAAAGGTTTCACCATTTAGAAGTATCTGCTTAAAGCAAGGGGAAATATTTTTATTTAGGAAAAAAATTACCTAGATTTTGCAGTAGATCCCAATTCACAGCTGATCACTTCTGGCCTTTATTATTTTTTTATTTTGTTTTTGAGGTCTTCAAGGGGACCCACTTTACGAAGGCTAGGTCCTTTAAAGGTAGCAGTCCCTGAACTGGAACATAGTCATAGATTTGGAGGGTGCTTTGATACCTCTGTCTTATGACCGTCTTATGGTATACATTTCTGCAGAAAAAGATGCATGAAAGCTTTGCCGCTTACGTCACATGACAAATGCTTTCAGAATTTTAGCCAAAGGAGTACAGATTGATCTTAATAAATCAAGAGGTTGTTTTTAAATAGATCTAATCAAGAACATTTTTCATGGAGGTACATCTGAACAGATGTCCAGTGAAGACATTTTAAAGTTACCTATAATTGTTTTCCTCAACTTTCACCCTACAAAACAAAACTGTCCTTGCCGTCGACTCCCCTTTCACTTACATTCTATGTCTATAAAGTATAAAGGGGATTTATTTTCAATACATCTGTGTATCACTTAAAAGAGAAGAGGTAAAGCAAAACTAAAAAGTTTCCTACCAGCTCACACTGATTTTGGGCCACAATACTCAATTTTTAACATGCAGTTTCTGTGTAAATCAGTTGCAGTCAGCATTAATCCTATTTTTGCTTCGGATGCCATTTTGATTTCTTGTGCCAGAGTTTTTTTTGTCCTGACCCGTCAGAACAGATCTCATCTCCTCATTTAACAGAACAGCATGAATTGTCCTCTGGGGCTGAGGAAGAACTTGGGGAATTTGGACACAATAAAAAATGAATGAAAAAATGTGTTTCTGATCTTCAAATACCCTATTCTTCTTCCTCCATTTATTTAACCAAAGAATTAACTGATTTTTAGATAAAATTTAAATCAATCATCTGTCTGGCTGAGGCGTATTTTCTCTAAGAGAGTCTTAATGGAAATGATCATGAACAATTTAAGGGAAATCCCAAAAAAAACTTTTTTAATTAAAAATCTTAAATTAACTTTGAATGCAGTATGAGTAGCTTTGTGTTTTACACATAACAGATGCATTTCAATGTAGGAAAGGCAGCTACGGTTTCCACGCTGTTTTAAAGAGCACTCTGCAGCCATGATTTGTTGTTGTTTATGGTTGCACCTTTACTAATGCAGCTCAAAATCTGACTTAGGCAGCCAAGGTGTCTGGTTTGACATGTTTGTGATTTTAAGCTCGAAGAAATGAGTGCTACCAAATCTCCTGTCCAGTATTTCTAAAAGGATTACATTTAAAACTAAAATGGGAAAAAAATTACTTTGAATGACTGCCTGAAAGAATGACTGTCAGTTTTTAGTAAAAATACAGGCTGCAAGTGTCCCTGAACCAGTGATTTTTCTAATCATAGGCAGGAGAAAATGTGCAGAATATCTGTTCCAAACAATTCAAACAATGGGAGATGATTTGAGAAAGTTGCAAACAAATGATCATTGACTTAAGTGTGTGAGACCCTCACTATTATCTACACAATTATCTACACACTATTATCTGATGTTTATTATCTAAACATCAGAGGTCTCTGTCCAGAAGAGTGCAGTCCTAGGAACAGCTAAGATACTGCGCAGAACCCTCAAACACCCAGGCCTCTGGTAGAGGACTCGAGCTTGAGGATGACACATACCACCCCACGAGGGGTGAGAAAATATTTTTTTTATATATTTAGAATTTTTTTTCTCTCTTTTTGGTTATAGTCTTGCTTGCCTTAATTTTTGTCTGTTTTTTTTTTTTTCTCAAAGTAAACATTGTAATGAAATTAATGGGCAACACTGTTTTTTTTTACATTGGCCCCTTGATTTTATGTTATTGTATCTTTTTCTACTCACCCATATTAGTTTTGTGCCATTTGGAGCTGTTCCGAAGATATCCCCAGACATCGCGATTATATTTTTTATATTTATATTTTTTTTAAACAAAGCGGTGCATGTATGACATCATCTGCGCGTCGGACTGGAGTTGTGACAGGCAGCCCGGGCCACAGGCGGCTACGCTCTACCCCTTCTATTCATTCAGCTAGCTAATCTGAGTCGTTCAATTCCATTTCGAGAGCGAGATCATCTGTGGTAGTAGCACTAAACATCTTCCAGGCACGTGAGTAAAACTAGCAGCAGTTCAGCGGACAGGATGAATAAATGGTAGCTGGCGCGCATGGATGATGTCATACACACTCCGCTTTGTTTTAAAAAAATATAAATATAAAAATATAACCGCGGATGTCTGGGGGACAGTGATTTGCCTACATGTTATTGATAGTGGCGTACCAAAAAGAATAAATTATGAACAGCTTAGTTTGTGCCTTCAAGTCGTTGCCCATAGGAAGACGTAACTTGGATTACAAAACCGAATATCTTCGGAACAGCTCCAAATGACACAAAACTAATATGGGTTTGTAGAACATGTAATAACGTAAAATCAAGGGCCCAATTTAAAAAAATGGTGTTCCCCTTTTATTTTTAACGTCCTTTGGTTTTCTTTATTTCTCTAGTTAGTATTTTAAAGTAAGCATATTTTTTATTGTAGTGCATTATTCCTATGGTGAATGTAACTAGCTGTATTATACGGAGCTCTACTAAATGTGTACAGGGTTGAATAAGACTGTAACTAACAGAACGTAATGTCAGAGTCATTAATACATTTTTAACTTTACTGCATGTTCAAGCTGTACAATCAGAGGTCCATTGTCCCTGCTGTAGGCCATGTAATTACACACAATAATGGGTCATCACATGAGCATCATAGAATCTAATTCAATATCACTTACTTGACAATGTCCTTTCTTTGTCCTTTTTCTAATTTCTGGGTTATTTTAACAGAATGTTCACATGAGACACACTTTGAAATATTTTTGAAATATGTCAGGCAAATATTTATGAACAAAGGGAAAGACAGATTTGTCTGCAGACTACTCAACATTAAATATGCCAGTTATTTTAACCTCACCATCTGGACTGTTTTTCCTTCTAAGGCAATGCGTCCCTCAAGGGGCTCTTTCATTCTTAAAAGCAAGCTGAAACAACAAGGTAATTTCTATCAAATAGTAATGACAAATAATTCACCAATCTGTTCTCAATAATAATAAAAATGCTCCCTGAGAGCCAGGCAGGGATGATTACTTTAGACTTTACAATCAACTTCAAACAAACACCAGGCAGCAGAGGAAACACTCAGATGTGACATTGTTTGCTCACGGTTTGACAAACAGCATGTCTCTAGGAACAGAAAATTTCCTCTTCCCTACAAACTCGAATGGAAATGACAGCTTCTGTTTCAGCAATTACAAAAGATGTATTTTTAAATTTTGGTTTTTATCTGACACGCTTCTTCAAAGTAGGACATGACTTTAAACTTGAAATGTGCACACTACATGTTGTCACATTTGAAGCACTGACAAGCTCACAATAACTGTAGTAAATTAGTTGTGTTAGTCTTTGAAGGGGCAGCTCTTCATAATGATGTACAGAGTCCCAGCACACAACTGACCAAATGGTTTGTTTTTCATTTTTGAACAGATAATCATTTAAAAAATGCTGTTGTATTCCAGTAGAAAGAATGTCATTTTTCTCTCTTTTTATTTATATTCATGTACTTATGTACCGAAGCGTATTGCATTCATCAAAAAAATAAAATAAAAAATCAGCTTATCTTATGATACCTTTTCTAGCAATTACAAGATATGATCTCATAATTACGAGATAAGAACTCATAATTACAAGACAAGATCTTATAATCATGAGATACCGATCTCGTAAAAGACAACTTATTTTGAAAAGACGAAATTTTATGTTTTCGGACCTTACTTCTGACTTTGCCATCTACTGCACTTTGGAAATGAACAAGGCATACTATTACACCCAGTACGCTGAACTGTGTGTCACTTAGTTGAAGAGAACGTCAACTAGTGGCTGTCTTGTGAATTTTATTGGGAAAAAAGAAAAGTATTGTAGATAAGACATTTCACTTTCCAGAAGCTAATTTAAAATATTTGTTATGTTAAGTTGATGGCAGCACAAGCAGAGACCATGGGGTTTCCATTGCGCATGCGTGCTGAAACCTGATTTTGGTGAGTTAAGAGCACATGTTTTTCTAAAGAAGCTATGTAGGCGTCATACTAAAATTAGCAAATTTTTACAGCTAATTAGCAGGTGAATTTTGTTGTGTTAAAAGCCCTGAATATCTTATTTCTATTAAAAGGTGATTTCACCAAGGTATTTTTAAGTTTAGCAAGTATTTTAAGTTCTTTTTACATTATTTTTATTGGTTGAATGTGGTGTTTGTTCATGTTAAGTGTACCTTTTCCTGAGTTTTCAGGGAAAAAATTAAAATAGCTGGTGATTAGAGATGAACGGATCTCAGATAGAGTTTACTGATATTAAGGATGATGGAGAGTATTGGATCTAGAAAGATTTCAGGCTCTTTGGTAAGGTGATAATTGTATTTCATGTCATAATTTCATAAGGCTTGAAAGATAATTTAAAAACTATACTGTAATTTGTTAAATTACAAATCATAGTTGAAAAGGATGGTAATGGTGGTAATGTTAGGAATGAAGAGAAAGAATTGCAAGAATCGATAAGAAAGTGAGTTTATTTAGACTAATGCAATAATAATAATATTGTTGTGTGCAGACTAGGTTCTTTTGTTGTTGCTGATCAAAAAAAGCTGGATCAGACTACTGGATCAGATTCCATGGATTCTCTCTGAAAGGAGATGGCGAGCCTGTGCCCCGAGCAGAACTGAACCTCCACTGAAGAACTCCATTCTTCTCACTTCTGCTTCCCAGTGGTAACAACACCAACTACTAAACAAAGAAAGGAAAAAGAAAAAAAAAAAACTGAACTTACAACATAATTTGACTTGACTGATGACATAAAAGGACGATTGAAATATATTGAGCTTAAACGGAGAGGGGTTTTTGATTTTTTTTTAATATACTGGTTGTTATCAATATTTTTGTTGTACTTGTTAAATTAGATTTTGTTTATTTTCTTTTTTTGGAAAATAATTACTGCTTTTTCTCATTTCCTGCTTCCAGCTGCGTCATTTTGCACTCATTTTATTTCCTTATGTAAACCTGCCGAACCTAACAACTGGTCCATAACTTTTGATTTATCTTAAATTAAAAAGCTGAGATCAGGGTTACAACTTGAGCTGCACTGGTGCTTTTAGTGCCAGAGTGGGGGCATTTTTTTCTTTGTTGCACTGCAAACCTTTGCATTACAATCAGTAAAAAACTTTTTACAAATTCACATGGGTGCTTTTGTGCATTTATCACAAAGCTTAAGAAAACCTTCAAATCTTCTATTAGTCTTAATCCAATGTTTGGATGGCTGAGTAATGCTGCTGCATTATTTATGTCAGACAAAGGCAGTTCTGTCCAATTTTCATATTTGCTCAACCATTTTGCGTACCAAGCAGATCTTTTTTGTTTAAAGACAAAAAATCATTAAGACTTCTGTATTCCAGATGTTGGGTTTGCTAACTTCTATGGCTGTGTCCCAATTCAGGTGCTGTATCTTTGAAGGCCATGTTTGGAGATGGATTAGGTCACAGCACTGTGCTGAAGGCCGTCCCAGACCACAAATCCTCCTAAGACATATGTGGCCAACAGTCATGTTTTAGTACTGTGGGAGAAAGTCAGAATACCTGGAGAGAACCCAAGCATGCACAGGAAGAACATGCAAACTCCATGCAGAAGGACATGGGGGCAGGAATCAAACCCAGAACCTTCTTGCTGCAAGGCAACGGGGATACCCATTGGAGCAACATATCGGTTTAAAACATGGACATGGACCAACAGGCAAAGATCTAGGAATACACTTTTGCATACCATCACCCAATTGTTAAGGAACTCCTGGAGGACCACCACATGGACTTGTCCCTGAACATAGTGGCTTTAAGCTGTGAACTACTAGGCCTGGTCTAACTCCTGGATGATTAACAGCCTGAAGCTCGGACTCTGACACCCTTGCTTTTAAAGCCACAAAAATGCTACACTTATTACATGTATGATTGTTGCTATAGGAGAAAGAGGAATAATTGAACATCTGGCATAGAGAGAGCAGGTGAAAGGGGGTGGGGGGGGGTGCTTTAAAGAGAGTCGGAAAAGGCATCAGGGGAGACAGAAGGAAGTCACAGCAGTGCTAAGCTAGAGCTAGACTAGCTACCCCTTACCACCAGAAAAAAAACAAAAAAAAACACATGAACATGAAGAAATGCAGCAGTAGAAATGTGTTTAAAGGTGCCTCTTTACAGGTAGAGTAGCTTAGAGATATCCCAGAAAAGAGAATTTGTCTCAAACATAGAGAACCTGAGCAGAACAGAACGTAGACGTACAATGATCAAAACAAGTAGTGACATGACAAGGCTTACCAAACCTTATGGCCTTGCAAAATGAAAAGTATCATGATAAAAATAGAATCTTTATACAAACAAATAGGCAACATACTAGATAAAGAAAAACATCAACATATCATCAGTATAAGATTTAATAAAAGCATAGGCTGATATGCAAGATGAGTGTTATGAAATATTCATAAATTTGATATACAGAAGGTCTTTGTAAATATCAGGAATAATAAATATCTATCAACCAGAAGGGCAACCCAAGAAAACTGTTATTTCTCTATGGAAAAGTGCCTTTTCTTATTCAGCTGCACAGGAGAGGAACCTATGCATTGCCCATGTTGAAGGAACCAATTCATCAATCAGGAAAAAAAATCTCTCTCTCTCTCTCTCCATATATATATATATATATATATATATATATATATATATATATATATATATATATACACCATGCTTCGCTGACACTTGCGGTAACAATTAACTGTTTCTAACACCACACAAAATAAGTATCATTTTCCCTCATAGCTATACTGCTTATGTGTATATGTCCGTTGGTTTCTTATTACATTTTATAGTTTGCTGCCTGAATGATGCATAGATATCCAGAGGTACAATGGAACCCAGGCGACATGAAAGTGATATCAGTTACATCATTCACTGTACCTTGCTGGCTTGGTTAAAAAATCAGCTGGACCCTTATGATAAAAAGTTCACTATTTTAAACAAAAAGCCACATTCTATCTTTACTTTTATGTTCTACTTCATTAAAACAATGATAAATAACACTACAACAAAACATAGGCATCACCCATGCTTTATGTTTATAGAACAGAGTATGCAAAGTAACAGTTAGTGCATCATTTGTGTTTTACTCAAGGTTTCTTTATTTATCCACTATAAATCAAGTCAAAAAACCAAGTCTACATTGCCTGTAAATCCCATTTGATCCAGGGGAGATTAAAAATAATTTAGTGAATAAAGATAATTCTCAAGGTAGTAGGTCACTCTGCTTATTGTATTAAACAGACCGCTATCTGCAAGTAGTCCTATCATCAGCAAGAATACCACGATCAAATCAGCAAAGTTCATAAGAAGCTTGTTTTTGTTTGTATTTTAAGATACAAACCATCTGGTAGATTATTTAAATAAAAGTAGCTAAGAAATTACTCAAAAGTAAAAAGTCATTGGTTTAAAAGCTGTTTATGTACAACACATCTAATCATTGCATGTAATAATATATAAAAATAATGTAATGTTATGTAGTTTAACACACAAAAAAAATTTTTTTTACAAAATAAAATTAGGCTAATGAAACACTTTTAAACTGCTCAGTGTCCCAGTGTGTAGAACTGCTGCCTTGCACAGAGAAGGTTCTGGGTTTGATTCCCGACCCCGTAGTCTTTCTGCATGGAGTTTGCATGTTCTCCATGAGCATGCATGGGTTCTCTCTGGCTTCATCTAACAGTCCAAAAACATTACTGTTAGGTTAACTGGCTCTCTAAATCCACCTTAAGTGTGAATATGGGTGTAAATGATGGTTTGTCCTGTTTGCCTCTGTGTTGCCCTGCGATGGACCAACAAGCTCCTGTCAGCACCCGTCGCAACCCTGTTTGGGATAAGCATGATGGAAATGGATGGACAAATGGATGAAACATCAACATAAAAAGTATGAAACCAATTTCTAAAGCAGTTGATGTAAATACTTTGGCACATTTTTGGTAAAAAAAAAAAAAAAAGCAAATGTTTTTTAATCAAATTAAGCTACTCAAATAATGTAGAGTAGCCAGCCATGTTATTCAAGTAAGAATAGTAATATTACAATGTTATTAAACTGTAAAGAAAATAAATGAGCAGCTTTCTTTCATGGGGCTGAAAAGCTCTTTTCAGATCGGTAAACCTGAAAAATTAAGTGTTAGATATAGGGATAATAATTTAGTTCAGTCCAGAAAACCAAAGTATCAAGCCAGTCAAGGAGGGCAACCCAGAGACACACAACCAGACAAACTAGAGTGGGGATCCACTGTTGATGCATTTAAAGTGTTTTTGTTTGGGTGGTAGACTTACAGTTGGCCTTGGATTCAAAGCAAAATGTTTATAACATATTAAACCAGAGGCCTGTAGAACATGCAGTCTGATCTAACATTTTTGACATACACAGTTACAGCTCTCCTTATTAGAACAAAAACAAAACAAGCACTACCAGTACTAAAATAAGATCAAGCATTTAATTTAGTTTTTATGAAAATTATTTAATGCTAATTTATTGACTCTGCTAGGCAGTTTCCAAATTAAATCTAAAAGAATACTTAAATCAATGCTAGTTTTGAGTGTATTTTATTCTAAACAATTTTAACGTTGCATGGTTGACAAAATAAAAAGAGTTATATTTTCTGTAAGCACTCTGAAATTGTGTGATACAAAGGTTGATGCCCTACCATTTTATTAATATTAGTCTTATCTCTAAATCAAAAAGTTAATTACCCCCAATATCCCCTTTTGGTGGTTATCAAAATTGTACCTGCAGAACTTTTTCTATATTTTTTAGGGAGGACCAATACCATCCTCCACACAGCGTAGTCGCCCGAATACTAAAATTGTCACTCACCATTTAGTTTAAATTTACCTCTAAGTATTCAGTGAGCCAAATGTTCCCCACGCAGAAAAAATATGCCTTCTCTTGTTGTTGATGTTGTTGCAAACATTTTTAAAAAAATGTATCTTTATTAAATTCCTACACTCAAAAACAATCATCTTGATGTGTTGTAGTACTTTTTTAACACAGATCCCTATTTGCCATGAGGCTTAGGTAACTAATCTATCTGAAGTAGCAGTCTCCACACTCATATTCTCATTAGAAATGTTTAACAACTTACAATATTAATAAAGCCACTGTCCAAGCTGTGTTAAGATCTTTGAGCAATTACTTTGTCAAGCTATGCTAGTCATTTTCCTAAAACCTCTCTGGTATAAAATGAAATGGTCTAAGTGTTCAAACATCAAAGGGCGAAAGGCCTCTTGAGTTCTTGAATCAAGTTTATTGCATGTCATAGTTAAGAAGATTCATATTATTGGGAAAAACATCTTCTGAGGCATCAACTTTCACAATAAATTATTTAGTAAGTAAAGGCTAAATTAATGGAAAGGTGAAATTAGCTCACTTTGCGATGCTTTAACATGCTGACTTTTTTCCTGCATTCAGTTTGAAAACCAGGGAATATCATTTATTTTACAGACAGAGAGCACTGTTTGCTAATATTTGGAAATTGTAACAAAACAAATGGAGGTGAATCTTTTTTTTTTTTTTTTTTACCGACATCAACACACAATAAAGGCTGAAGGTATTTGGAAAGTAGAAATGATGCTCACTGTAGTCACCAATGAATAAGTTAATCAGCCACAGGAGCGGCTCAGTGAACCACAAACCGACAAGCAGCACTGACAGACTAACAAGTGAAAAAATCTTAACTGCAGGCAAATAAGGGGAAATGAAAAACAAGATTTAAGAAAAATGGCAGACTGTGACAGAGATGGGCCTTAAACTCTGCATCTTTTCTACGTATTAACAATCTTTACCTTGAGTACCTACTAAACATGAAGTAAAAACATTTAGTAGAAAAGGTATTTGCTACCTTCCTGTTTATTAGTTTTGCTTTTTTTTTTTACACATATAAATGTTTCAAATGATTCAGAAATGTTTTCTGGTAAACATTATCTAAGTAGTATTGTGAGGAAAGCTATCGAAACCAATTAACATTAAAAGTCAGTGCATATTTCCTTGTTCTAGATAAAGTCATGGGGGTCATGATTAAAAAAAAAAAGAAGGAAGAAGCTGCCTTTTGGTTTCTTACTAGTCTGCCCTGAGTATTATTTGGCAGTCTGCAGTGCTGGAGTAGGAGCAATCCTTTTCTTGTACATCAGTGATTTCCAGCCCTGCTCCTCTAGGAACCCTGTCCTGCATCTCTAGTTGTCTCTTTGTTGCCATACATGTGAATATTATGAATAAACGATTACCAGCCTCTTACAGCCCTTGACTTTTTCTGAATGCACATGGACTCACCTGCTTCAGTGGCTGGGCAGAACAAACAAATGACTTGTTGATTCCAGATGTCAGGGCTGCTCAGTGGCGTAGTGGGAAGCACTGCTGCCTTGCAGCAAGAAGGTTTTTGGGTTTGATTCCCGCCCAGGGTCATTCTGCATGGAGTTTGCATGTTCTCCCTGAGCATGCGTGGGTTCTCTCCGGGTACTCCAGCTTCCTCCCACAGTCCAAAAACATGACTGTTAGGTTAACTGGCTTCTCTAAATTGTCCTTAGGTGTGAATGTGTGTGTGTGTGAATGGTTGTTTGTCCTGTTTGTCTCTGTGTTGCCCTGCTTTGGACTGGCAACCTGCCTCTCACCCATTGACTGCTGGAGATAGGCACCAGCACCCCTCGCAACCCCACTCGGGAAAAGCGTGTGAGATAATGGATGGATGGTTCCGGATCCCATATCCCTGGTATATGTATGTGTATATATACACATACATATACGCCCAGTTAAGACAACCACAATCCTCTACTTCATAATAACACCTGTGCAACATTTACATCATCAGTAGCCAATCAGATTCAATATGCATCCAAGTATCACATAAATTAGCACATAAAGCATGAAAATAAATGATATCACACTCACCAGAGATGCCTATTATTGTTCTGTATTTGTGCAGGAAGTCTTAGTATCTCCATTTACTATGAGCCATAGAGGCTAAAAAAACTTTTAAGAATAGTGAATCTAAAATGCAAATTTTTGCTAGTTTTGTTTTAACTGTAAACTGTAAACGTTTTGTTTTAACTGACCAATCAGATGATAGAACATGCTGACGTAGGGGTAGGCCTGCTCGCTTACCAGTGGGGCAAATCTGAAATCTGATTGGTTGAAGAAAACCTTCCTCACGATTATTGTTAAAGGTATAGTGGAGGATGTTCTTTTTTTGGGGAAGTTATCAAAATATCTGTCTTCTTAATTGCCAATCATTCTTGTGACATGTTTATGTAAGGCCGTCCTACGTGCTCGTCCCCATCTTCACTTACCAGTGGTGAATCCGACATAGTGGAAAAATTGCACATCTTCATTTGTATGAGCGAGATATGGGCCCGTGCATGTTCTCGCACGTGTTTAATAGGCGTTCCCTCTCAGGAGCGAGTACAAGGATGTGCATATGCAGTTATTTATTTTTTTTTTTTTAAAAGGAGAAGGCAGGTCTTTTCAAAATTTTGCGAAGATCCTCCACTATACCTTTAAGGTAAGATCAGACAGCACTGCTGATTCTGAAGGCGCTGGGCAGATTTGAATTGCATAGCTAGCACTAAGACTGAAATCTGATTGGACATAATATATAGTGGTCACATAAATGTATTGGAAACAGCACAACCAAGGGAAACACTACAAAATTAAGAGAATAGATTGTTTGGAATAAATTAATACAGTTGGATAGAAGACAATTTAAATTTAGGTTGTGAATGTAGCTTAGTGTTTCTGATTCATTTCAGGCCAGCAGTGAAGACTTCTTAGGTGCTCACAGCCCACCACTGCCTGCATGTTGCCTGTGTCCCTAGCTCCTACTCAGTAACCTATGAGAGTAGAAAAGGAACTGCAAACTACTGTGCTGAATCTGGCAGCCTTTGTTTTTATGCATGTCATTACGCTGACATGTTGCTACAATCTACTCAAGTGCAGGCACAATCACAGTCAAACAGAGGTGAGTTTTTCAAAGATTTGTTTCCTTGTTAGCAGGAGGTTTGATCGGCTTTGTGGGGAAGAGATGAAGTTAGTATTGTGGGTGTAGGAGGAGTTTCGGGTGATATGAGCAGGCTGTGTAGTTCTTATATTCTGCGGCTTGTCCAGGGGGGGGGGGGGGGGAATAGAGGCATCCAAGCAGAGTGGGAATCAGGTTTATTTGGAGCTAGGAGGTGGTAAATAATCCTTTTCTCCTTAGTGATCCAGAGGGAGTGTTGATGGGTGGACAGGCAGGTGAGCTTTTTGTTTTTGAGAATGGATCCAGGAGGCAGCAAGGAGGACAGATTTGGAGAAATCGCGACAGACAGTGGAAATAATCAGTGGAGCCAGCAGGTTGGTTACCACAGTGCGGAAGTTAACCAACTGGCGTCCGTCCTAGGGAATCCATTCCTCTAAATACTGCCTCCTGATTGCAGTGTAGTTGGCACCAGCTGCGAACCCCCCCTTGCCAAAACACACCCTGGGGAGGCGAAAGGTAAAACACACACCCACAACCAAGCCCCAACACACACACATGAATGATGCTTGTTGAATTGGGACTAAAACCTCCTTGAAAAGGATTTTAAAGACAAATGGTTGAAGCCATTCATGTTAATACCAAAACATATGAAGCATGTACATTTGGATGTGTACAGTGAAGAAATATTTTGCTCATCTCCTGAGCTGTGCTATACCTATACATACCTATAAAAAGTTTAGTTTTTCAAATGTTAAATTTGTTGAGCGTGCTTTACAATGTCACACTCAATGTCTTTGTTTCTGTACACAATGTGTGCTCAGTTTGTGACTTGCTCAATGTAACATTATCAACATGCTTTTTAAATGTGGAAACATGCAAGGGCTTTGCTAAAAATTGTATTGAGTGTAATATTTCAATTGAACACATTTAGAGTTAGACAGAAACCCACCTTACCTAAGAACGTGGACGAATTTCTGATTTCAGAAGTGGGGGGACGCAAGTAAATTTAAATTTAACTATAAATTCAGCCTGATTTCAAGCAGGTCTGTGTTTGTTTTCTCCCCTTTCTCTTGTATCTCTGCTATCACTCTCCTGTCAAAATATATGGATGCATGAGATGAACAATTGGACAATTTGGGGTGCAACAATCCATGTAGATTAAAAACACATTACAATTATTATGAGCTTGAATATATAATATCAGATTTGTAGATTGTATTTTTCCTTTTCTGATGATATTACAATTATATAACAATTAATAAATTCTATTTATCAGCTCTTTTGATAAAACAAATGTACTTTACAAGATTTCTGAAAGCTTTAAATTGCGGTGGAGGATTTTGAGGTGGATAGGCTGCTTCATGGAGTCAGTGAAGGTGTTTTAGGAGGGGTGTTACAAAGTTCTTTGAATGTAACTTATACTTTGACTTTTAAAAAAGTCCCTTATGTCCCTGTTTCTTTTTTGTGACCCCCTGGCTGATAGTCTACACCCACATGACACCAATTTTAAGATTTGAATAAATTAAGGCATCTGATATTACAACCCGGCTTGATTACGTGACCAAATGAGAAGATGTCAAAATGCCTAATTTACAGTAGCAAACCAACTGCCATGTTTTGCAGGCCCATGTTTTTCCACAAGACTGTAACTCCTGGACCATTTAAGGTATCTCAAAAAACAAAACAAAAACATACCAGAAGGAAGAGGCATAAGAGCCTGCAGCTCTAATTACAGTAGCGTGTAGGACTTCAGCTGAGCTGTGACTGTCCAATCACAGACCCGATTCAGTGGCACATAAATATGAATTAATGTTTGTAAAGTGAGCTTCTGTGACATCTAATCACAAAAGAAAGGATGGAGGTCCGAACAGGATCTTGTGGGCAGTCTAAACTCAGGGACTCCAGATTAGGAAACTACTTCAGTCTCTATAGTGACTACAGTTTTAGTCTCCTTGTCTTAAATTTGCTCACTCAATGCAAGAGGATGTTTTTTTTCAGCTGAGGAGAAACTGAAGCACCAAAATATAATAAAATAATGTCAGAGTGTTGACTACATATATGTGACATTCAAAATGTTTTTGATAATACGCTCCTTCACAAAAAACAGAATAAAAATTGGATATCACTCTTCTTGGATTGAAACATAGTGGATAGAAAACACATTATTGAGAAAAAAAAAAAACCCTGAAGCAAAGTAAACTGTGTCAATCATAGGTATTTTTATACAAATACATGCCTGTCATGGTGTTGCAATTGATTTCGAAGAGAAAACACATCATATGCAGTCGGTTTTTTTACCTTCACAAACAATAGCTGGTTTTATGCAAACTTTTCTGCTTTCTTGGCCTATAAATTAATTTGTAGAAGTAATTGTTATTACAAACATAACAGTCAAATTATAAAAAAAAAAAAAGGCGATAAGCAGCTAAATAAAAACTAAATACCAAGGTAGAAAACAGGATTCCAGGTCATTTTCATCACGTCAGAAAGATTATTTTCTCCACTGCAAACAGCTCTTTCCAAGGGAGCAAACCAGCTGCATGGATTCAATTTGTTATTTTTATTTTCATTTATTTTTACTTTTGACAATTTCAATTTATTTTACTGGCAGCATTTTTTTATTTTGTAATGTAAGGGTATGCATACCTTTAAACACAACTATTGAAATATTGTTTAAGATTAGAGGATGACTTCTTTATAGAGTCAAAGGTCTATGCATCTTATTTTCTCAACGCAAGCAAATCAAAGCCTGGGTAGGAAACTCCCATTACCCACATAGCACATGGACAAGGTTAAAGATCTTGGACCCACTTTAGCCGGACCTTCTAACCTTCAAGAGGCTTGTTTTCCCTGGGAAACACTGCCAGGATTAAGCCATCAGAATAAGGGTGCACAGACCCCTCTGTTGTAATTCAATCGAGCAGTATTCTTTATCAGATAATAAATTGTGTTTCATTTAAGTCCAATCAAATGACAAACAAAAGAAATGTGTGCAGGAGCAATACTTTTTCAAAGTTCCTTGCAAATTTATGTTGCTTGCGAGACAAAATCCAAACACCTGTGTGCTAAAATGTGTGTTTCTTTGTTGGTGTTATTTATTTGTTAGTTTATTTATTTGTTAATTGCCATCTGGCTGGCCAATTGATTTTTTAAGTGTTCATCTGGTGTGCAGTTCCTAATTTATTTGATTTACCTGTAATGCATCTGTCTTTATTCCTTATATGGTACAATAGTTAAGAGTTCATTCTTGCGGACAATACCTAAGACCTTTGGACTGTTTCGAAATTACCTCATAAAGGAGAAAGAAAAAAAAAGACAGAAGTTGTGCAGTGGGAAGTGTCCAAGATAAACATAAAGCTTTTTTGTGCATTTTCAGAAGTGAAACTATAAACCTTCAGAATCTTATAAACAGTAGGGGCATTTATAGTACTGTTGTGATACAACATTGCTGAAATGATCAGTTTGATCAAAACCGCTGAGTGACCACTGAATGACTGTCATGCACCAACCCCCTTTGTGCCTGGGACCATGCTTCTTTCAGGAAAATTACCGCAGACCAAACCCCCCAGAAGTCACCCCTGTGAGAGTAATCAACTAAAGGAAAAGGTGTGATGCATCAAGACGACCCCCTCTGTCATACAGCTTTAAAAGCAATGAGAGGAAACCGCTCAGCCTCTTTTGCCCAGGGCGTCTATCCTGCTAGGGGAGACAAATTCAATGTGCGATTACTTTTAGAAGAAGTTAAATAAGCTACTTTCTCCATCCTGCCATCAGTGCTACTGATCGCAGTGTAGCGTCACCGCAGTTGAGAAAGCGAGAGACTCCACCTCATAAACAACTGTTCTGCATCGCTGAACAGACCTTCCCCTTGAGGAGCCAGCATTGTAGCGGTTGCTGTGGTCAAACTATCCTGTATTGTCAATACATTCGCAAACATTAACCATTGTAAGCTGAATGATTTCACATTGCTTTAACTTCAACTATTATTGCTTATTATAGCTGCTGATATTTTTAATGTATATTAATGAATATATAGACATTTGGACTCCCTTGGACACTCCCTAGAAGCCATTTAAACAGATTTTGAGACTCCTTTTTCCTCTCTTCTAAATGATTCAATTATTCTACCTCATCTTTATTTTTTAGTAGTGTGTAGCGTTTGCATAGATGTTAGATTTCTCATAATCCTGGATTGTTAGAAATAAAGACATCACTGTTTTAACCTACAGCAAGTGGTTTATCACTCAGGCCAGATTCACCCACCTTTTGGTGACAGTTGAATAAATAGAGACAAAAATTCTTAAGTCCTTAATTAATAGCTCTGCTGATAGCCAAGCCTAAGTCACTAAATTGGTGGGAAATAACTGGATTTCAACAGCCGGTCCAGAAGCCACCTGGATTGTAAGAGGCCAAAAATCCTGGTGATTAAGCAGATTACAGTTATAATTACCCAACTAAGAACATTCAACTGGTTTTACCCTTGATTTTGAATAATCTATCAACTACAACTCCCAATCCTAGTTAATTATATATTCAGAATCTACAGGTAAAATATCACAACAGTAGAAATGAGCATACTGCATTATTGTCTCCAATAGATAGATGAAATAATATAGCAAAACGTAATTTCATGGAATGTAAAATATCTGCTAACTATATTTGTTACAAATTTAAAAGACTAAAGTATCTACATATGTATTTAAAGAAGATGATGTAAAGACTTGACCAGGAAGCAACTATCATTTTTCTGTTTTTTTTTTTATTTATCTATATAAATTTCTTGTGGTTATTTCTAAGGACTAGACACAAAACATATATGATTTAAAGAATCTTTCCTAAACATTTAAGGGATTTTAAGATTGACTTTCACGGCTGCCACTTATATGCTCTGATAGGAACTTTCCTCAGTGAAAAAAGCTCTGCCCTTCTTCTCCCTGTTTACCAACTTATTCATATCACCCACCCAACTTATTCATAGCTTGAGCTTTATCTGCTCTGTCTCCCTCTGAGTTTACGTGTGTATCTTAGAAATACTTTATGGGCTTTTGCAATATTGGTTCTTTGAATTTGAAGTAGTTTTTTGTTTTTATAAGTCTCAGTTTCCCTATTTCTGTTTTGGCTTTGGTTGGTTTGAACTTTTTTTTTTAACTTTATTTCCTGCTCCAGTAACTTTCTCACATGTCATTTGTAAGACTGTTTTTCAGTTTCTCTAACCTGGTACCAAAGGATTCTACCTTCTAGACCTTACAGGCTATTGCTGTATATGCAAAGGTGTCTGAATCAACCATTGTTGTGCTAAGATAACTTCTAGGTTGTAGAGCAAAAAATCTTCTTTATCTTACGTATTAAAAATTGTTCTTAAGAGACCTTTATGTAAAGTTCCGGAAACATAACTAAATTAAGTGGAGGGTTTCCTATTTTCCTGGGAGTTTGAACTTCATGATATCAAGATATGATTTGTTCATAATCTTTTGAAGAATGCTACTAAAGCTCAACGGGAGACAGTCGAGTGTCTGATAAATTACAGCTCTATTGAAGTCCTTATTCTGTTGGTTCGTGGATCACAGTTCTACAAAGCTCTTTATTAGA
>NW_015151028.1:509623-516492 GCF_000732505.1 Cyprinodon variegatus | reverse complement strand
TGGATAAGCCTGGTCCTTCTCCTCCCTTGGAACAAAAAAAACTTTTGTCTCTCTCTGAGCAAGGGAAAACCCTCATGTGAGCCGTTCAAGCCCACCTCTGGAAAACCCAGTGACAGTCTGTTCCTTTGCTCCTCCTGACCCAACTCAAGTGTGCCTGTCCGCCCTCCAACGAGTTCTGCACCTCTGGACTAATTCCCCACAAACAGGATCCAAGGATCACCAAGAAACCCCCAAACGTGATTCCTCTCAAACTATTCATCAGCCTTGTTCAGTTTCCCTACGGACCGTGAACTCATCCTGTGATCTTCCCCTTAGAGTTTCTGGTTCACCAGACCGCTGGGTTCCCTGCTGAGAAATAGCTGCTATCAATCTCACACTCTATGCATTGTAACCCTCACCAATAAACCTGTTAACTTTACTAGCTCTGACAATCAGGTTTTGGTTTGGTTGGTTATTTTTTATTATCCTGTTTCTCTTGTGTTGTATTGGAATTTTTTTTAATCTCCAAAGCTCAAAGAGGTAAACCTCCGTTCTGACAGTAACATGTCACTCACAGGGCCAGCTAAGTATACAGCTTGCAGATCTACTCAGAATAGATCTACAGCTTGTTTCCTGCTTGTACAACCTGGAGTTAGCTCATTTGCTGTAGTGTTTAGCTTATCTATTTAGAGCTGGTCTAAATTTTTTTTTCACCCTCTAATAAATGTAATGGCCTCTGAAGGTTAACTGGTCTGGTTATTATACGGTAAAAATGTCACATCAGCAATAATAGCTGGCTGTATGGATCTCAGACCGGTTTTGGGGGGTTTGGGGACTTGCTTTAGGATCAGCATAAACTATCAAATCCCACACATGTACACTAGTCTTTGTTTAGTAAAATGGCTCATTTCAAATAATTTTGGGAAGTATTTATACCCACTACTAGATTTTTAAGCTGCTACAGTCTTAGGGTCTCGTGTGGCTAATATGAACAAAGCAGCTGGCCTGGATGGAGTGCCAACATGGTGGATGAGGGTGATTTTCCACCGTCATCCTTGTTCCCATCTGCTGTGACATGCTTGAACAACTAACACCATGTAGTTCTGTCACCAATAGTGGAAAAATAATGTTTAGAGGTTGGGGCTGACACACATGAAAACCATCATCAGACCTGACCTGAAAAACATTTTAGTTTGCTTTGTGGACAAACTGCACCTCAGATGAGGCCATTATAATAGCCCTTCATCTTGCTTTAACACACAAAGATACCCAATAAGTACAGTATGTAAGGAAGTAGTTTTTTTTTGTTTTTGTTTTTTTTTACTTCAGTTATGTATTTAACACCATCATCCAGCGCAGACTGGAGTTCAAGCACCATGAAATGTGTCTCAGTTCCTCACTGTCTTTGCGGATGATGTACTTCCTTACAGACTATCCACAGAATTTCCAGGTAGAAATGTATACCTCTTATATTTTCACTCTTAAGGCTGGTACCCCTCAGGGTTTGTAAAGAGTCCAATGCTTTCCACACTTTTCACAAATGACTACATTCCTTGTAGACTACATTTCCTCATTAAAGACTGTAATTAAATGTGCAGACGTTACTACAATTGAAAGTCTGATTTTAAAAGATGAGACAGCCTCCAAAAGGAAAGGGAATCACCTTTATCTACCTAAACACCTATTATTTATTTCAGGAAATGTCAAGCATACTTTCATTTTATTTATATTTTTTTTTGTGTAAAGGCATAGTAAATCTTTTTATTTAACTTTGGTATGGTTTTCAGTCTGTATGCAACTCAGTAGCTGAGTATTAAACAGAGAAAACCTTCAATTGGCCAATAATAATGTGCACTCAATGTCTTGCACCTGTAAGTAGCCATTTTAGGTGTGGATAAGTGTAGGGAAGATAAATGTACTCTTACCGAGAGTTTTCCTGCCTGGTTTACATTTTATTAACCTTTAAAAAGTGGTCACATTGTTATTATTTTATATTAAATATCCTTATCCCCTTCTTTTTCAGACATACAAAAAGACAGTGTGTTCCAGTGTATGTTTATAATCACTTAATTGAAAGCAAAACATAAGTGTCAGGATTTGGTTTTGGTTTGTTGACCCAAATGCAGAGGCAAGGAGGCAGAGGTGATTTTCTTGTGGGGTAATGAAAGGTTAACTGAACACAGAGGCAGGAAATCCAAACATGAAAAAGAAGTCCAAACAACCGGAAACCAGGAATCCAAAATCCAAAAATCAAAACATGAAAAAAACAAAAAAACAAAAAACAAACCAGAAACCATCAGGGGGGATACTATCACGAGGAGGAAGGCTCAGAGAGAAACAGAGTTGGAGGAAGTTAGACGAGGAACCAGCACTGAAGAACTGCACAGAGAGAGTAATTATTGGAGACTGAAACAAAGAGAGGGCTAACGAGCAGATTGGGAGCAGGTGTGAACAGAGCAGAAACAAGGAAAGGAGCTAGGCTAAAAGGAGAACACAAGAGTACAGCAGAGGGCAACAAATAAAAACCTGAGAACAGAAAATAACCAGAAAACACAACAACATAAGAATGAAACCACTAAAACTAGAAAACATAGGGACAAAGTAAAACTGAATACTCAAAAGAAAAAACATAACAAAACCAGAATTCTGACAATAAGATAATTACTGACTAGATTATAGCTACAGTATACTAATACTGGAGCTAACCTTGCTCAGAGGAAAATGGGGGTATAATAGGCCTAAAGTCATTAAAAAGGACATATATATGAGTCAAAATCCATGTAACCCTGTTGTTTTTAAGAAGGATGTAGCAGAAGCAGAGTAGGGTTTTTATGTAATTAAGCTTGTTTAACAATAACCAGTAGGTTGTGTTAATTGTCATAGAAATTTGGCAATTTAATACATTTCATACAATGACAGCAACAGAACATACTCTTACTGTTGATTCCAATTAAACAGTAAAGCCCTAAGTTTTCTGTTCATGGAACTTATTTTTCCAAATTAAAATAATAAAATATTATGAACTGCAGTCAAAAAATATTTACTTAGGATTTATAAGCATTATTTGAATTTTATTGGGACAAAAGATTTAGACTCATGTGTTTCAGCACACCTTCAAAAGTAGGGAATCATGGTAGGCAAAATATCAAATCAGTTGCAATCCCTGTGGAATGATACATATATTCAAGCGTGAATGCAACAAAACATAACCGTATACTTAAACATTTTCACAAACACATTGAATTTTTTTGCCTTTTTTTATCTGCACACAACCCACAACGCCATGCTTAGCTGATCCCCCTCTGAGAGCAACGTCTATCTGCTGCATTCAAATGTCAAACTGTCTCAAGAGGGGTATGTGGTTGGGGGTGGAGAGGGGCCTCTTTTCAACAGACATATGTCATCCTCCAATTTGCCAGTGGATGTTTTTGCCTATTTTCTTTTCTCTTAATTGCATGAGCCACCATGCTATTTGTTTTTATTTTAGGATCAGAGGTACATTGGGCAACAAATATTTTTATGTTTTTCTTGGAAAATAAACACATGAATGGAATAAAAACAGCCTTCAGAGAATCCTGTAGGGGAAATATTCATGAATGTTATTAAATGCTTACAAAGAAAAAAACTGTTTTTGATTTTCCATAAAGTGAACTTTGCACATTCATAAATGAAATGAAACATTTGAGCTTCTTTTTTCCCAATGCATTTTGAGTTTTTGTCTGGATCTGCTGAACAACCCTGATCAAACAAATGATTTCGTCCTGTTACTGCACTGTAAAGTGACAAAGGACAAAGAACACAGAGGCATAGTTGTCAAGGCAACGCAGTGATAGAAAGGTAAAAGGCAGACATGTGCATCCATACACTTGCACATGCACACCAGGAGAGGCTTTGTCAGTGTCGGATGGGGAATACTGAATCTGTAAAAAGTCTGGGAACACTAAAGGGCTGGTCATACTTCCACAGTAGTGTGTCGCAGTGAGCTTGTCACATATATTTTTGATTTATGCCCAATGTTGAAGTGTGGTCTGTGCTACAGCCGAGGGGGTGAGGAAGTGGAAAAACGCAAGGGGCACGTTTGTGGGACAACGGAGGGACATAAGGGCAAAAAAGAGCGGGGATCCGGGTGCAAAAAGGGTCCCAGCGTTCTCGCTCATCTAGCTGTTCCACCTTAACGAGTTGTTTTCCACAATGGCCGTCATACAAACAAAACAAGCCGTTACGGTAACAAACAGGAAAAAAGCACGGTGTAGAGCAGATGTCTATTTGACCAATCAGAGGCCTTCTGTCTGCAGCACTGTCTGCGGTCACCTTCAATTTTAGAGGGGTGCACCAGAGTGTCTCAGGAAGGGGCGGGGCCATATCTGCGTTAACTGTGACACAATGCAGACAACCTGATTTCTGAGTATAAACCAGCCTTAAGACTATTGTCATTAGGTAAGGTGTGAAAGGTGACAAATAAACTAAAGACACAACCACCTGGTATATAAGAGGTCAATGGCTGAGCAGTCACTCAACAGACACACTGGATTACTTAGTCAGCTAAGCACATAATTTTTATTTTTCTGTGAACCAACACAGTTTGAAAAATCAGTTCCATTAGCTCTGATACAGAACACATCAGTATGGAACTGTGTCATTTAATATAGCGTAATAGTTGATTGGACCAACACTACCAACTGAGAAATCTTAGAATTTTCACTATGCTTTTCTCTAATCAATTTGTACATTGTTTGGTTCATGGCAAGTGATGAGCCGAAATGTGTTTCTGTTTCTACTCTGAAACTGATGCATATCAGTGCATATTAAATGGTTCTCTGTAAAGTGTTTGATCATATTCTAACAGATAAAAATTTTAGTTTAAATCTCAGCATTTCTTTAAAATTATATATAAGTAACTGATGCATAGTAGCTCTTTTAAATGGAGTTATTATACTTTTGTTTCTTGGTAAAACATAAGCATTCATGTTAACAATATTGAGCATGAATAGCTGTTATGGAATAAAATATTTTTATCTAGTGAAACTTGCTGCTTTGAAAAACAGCATTTTAAAAGGTAGTCAAACCTAATTAGAAACTGCCCGCCACAAGCAACTTGGAATTTTAAAGACATAACGCACAAAAAACAAAGAAAACACAGAGGCACTGGTCCAGGAGTACAATCTTTTTTTTTTTTTTTGTGTGACTTTATCTAGAAAATAAACACTGTTAAGCAGATAAGCTATGAAGAAGATTTGAAGTCTGTAGGATTAATCTGTTCAAATATTAACTGCATTGTTTCAAAACAAGGATCAATTTGGAATGTTTTCTACTGGATGTAAAAGTATGTGTATGATTAGATATTTTTCTGGGTGTCTTGATACAACATGTTGTAAGTTTGCTCTGTGTAAAGAGACTACATTCCGATAACCCTTTATTCACATATTTTATTTAGAATTGCACAAAGCTCAAGATTAGTATTTGGGCAAGTTTTTTCAATCTATGGCAGCATGCTTAAATGAAAAAAATTAAAATTTTCTTTCTATTTGGAAACTAAACTGATTTAAATGACAGATTGCAAATGTCAGAGAAATAATTTCCTCAATTTTTAATTATTGTCATATTATTTCCATCATAGTTTGTTGACCTTTAGTTTTGACATTTATTGACGATATCAAAATGCATTTTTCCCCCATGGCAGTGAGATATATAGAATAAGAATTTCTACTGATTAATGTTTAATTCAAAACTATTGTAGGAACAGGGTTTTTTTTTTTTAGTTTGGGTCCAACACGCACAAAATATTTATTGGAATTATGAACAATGTTTTTCTTTATGAACAATTACTTTCCTTAAAATTGTTATCATTATCAACAAAAAACTGCAGGAAATGTGTTTTTTCCAAGTTCTTCTTGATAATATAATTTAATACAGTCAAAATCCCTTTGATGTTTTTCTTATTTCTTTCTAATAATTAACTGTAGTAATCCTGTTAAGCTATTCATAGAAAAGCAGTTAATTTTTTCTTATATTTTATTATACATTCTTATAATTTATTTTTATGCAGGCCCTTTGTGATCCAAGGAGCCTCTGAGTATTTGTTTTTGTGATAGAATAATTTCAATGGACAGTTATTATTAGATGTACTGTTGTTTTGCTAGTGAATTTTACACAGAGAGACATACAACCATGTACACACAAGAAGATCTAGAGTACCCAATTAACCTAACAGTCATGTTAGTTTAATTGGTTACCCAGAGAGAACTCATGTATGCATGCGGAGAACGTTCAAATTCCATGCAGAAAGACGCTGGACCAAGGATTTGAACCCAGAACCTTCATTGGTGCAAGGACACAGTAAGGACACTACAAACTGTACTGGACCACCATGTGGCCATCAACTAAAATATGGCTCTGTTCGAATTCATGGGCTGCGTCTTCAAAGAACATAGTCTACCTGGAGTGGATCCTGCGAAGTCCGTGAAAATAAGGAGACCGTAAGAGTTTTGGCTGTGAATTCAAACAGGTCTACCCTTCGACTGGTTTTACTGCTGTAGGCTATGTTGCTTAGCAACCGTGACAGTTGACACACACAAAGCAGGAAAAGAAAGAATACCGAAGTTTTCAAAACTGTTTGATTGTTTATTTCTTTTTTTATTGTAAAGTGAACAAAAACTACTCTCACAAGAATACAGAGTGGAATAAAGGTGAAAACCATTGGGAGCATGAACAAATAAAATCAAATGTAATGATAGAAACCTTAGTCAGTTAAATAACCTGCTGCTGTCATTTTTGTACATCTCTGATGTTGGTGCTATTTTAAAATATCCATTACTGTAAAAATGTCCATAGCTGGATATTGGTTATTTATTCTCCAGGTGCACAGTTTTATATTGTTAAAACACTTTACA
>NW_015151028.1:507676-509462 GCF_000732505.1 Cyprinodon variegatus | reverse complement strand
CATTTGTGTGACCATTTTCAATAATATTTCTGCTGCTGTAAATTTGCCCATTGTGGGACAATATAGAGATTTTCTATTATATGAAAGGGGTAGAAATATATAAGTAAATCTAAACAATGTATGTATAAAAAATATAACTGCCAAATTTCTAATATTCAACAACAAAAAATACTTATTTAAGCATATTGTGCAAAACAGCAATACAAAAATAAAAATCATATCAGATTTATAGTCCCAACAGAGCAGATCTATTAGAATCTGTCCTTAAATTACAGCCAAACTCATTTACACAGTAACAGATAAAAACCTTTAGATAAATCAAACATCACCGCCACATATCTGACTCAAAAACCATTAAAACAACTATTTTCATTAATTTCCGACTGAACTATTCACATACTTGTTTAACATTAAACTGAACTTCCAATATTCACCACTGTTTGGCGCCAAGTAACCTTTCCTCTGATCATGGAGCAGCCGGCTTGCTTGGTCTCGCAATGAATCCTGGGATATCCAAGGATAGAGAGGATACATCGGCCCCGTCCTTCAAATTCGACAAAAAGAAGGACGCATTTTAAGGCCGCATAACGAGAAGTCTTGGAATTCGAACAGACTTCGGCACCCCGCTATGACATCATCGTCCTTCAAATCTTGCCTTCGAAGGACGCAGCCCATGAATTCAAACAGGGACTGTATTTTCTGTTTCTGACTTAAACATGGCCAGGCAAAGAAAAAATCACCAAATCTACTCCTAATACAGGGTTTCCGCGGGTCATTAAATTATTATCTTTTTTAAATTAAGGCCTTAATTGGCTTTAAAATTCATTAAATTTGATATTCGTGGCATTAAAATGGCTTCGGAAAAGAAGCTTGAGGCGGAGAAAAGGCTAGAGAATAGGGAAAAATGCAAATTAGAACCAAAGTGGCGGGAATACGAGGAACTCGGGACATGGCTGCAGCCTGTCCACGGTGAAGATAATGAAGGATTTTGCCATATATATATATATATTTATATATATATATATATACAGTACAGTACTGTTTAACACTAGCTTTAAGCTCAGTTTAGTCACTTCTGTATATCAGCTCTGCAGCCTGTAGCAGGAGGGGCAGCTTGGAGGATGGCACATTTAAGAAAAAAAAAAATATATATATATATATATTAGGGCTGCAACAACGAATCGATAAAATCGATAAAAATCGACTTTTAAAAGCGTTGGCAACGAATTTCATCATCGATTAGTTGTGTCGCGCGATTAATGCGTCATCCGCCGCCGTCAACTCCCGCAGGAGTCCCTCTCAGTGCTGCAGTCAGAGCCGCAGGATGTTTACCCTCTGCGTCCAGACTGCAAATGAAGCGCGCATGCACCGGGATTGACGTCGCAAATTGATCACAATAATTAAAATAGCCTGCGCTTTGTAAAGCGAAAAAAGTCGTAACATGCACTTTTTGTAAAAACCAATTAACATGGCATGGAAGCACCACTGTTATGATGCAGCACCTGAAAAGAAAACACGTTGAAGCCTTCGATGGCAGTGAAGAGAGCTGATCAGCAGGGTGAGTGACACGTTTGTTTCGTTTTAAAGTGGGGAAACGTAATGTTAGTTTCTCAGGTAGCTCATCTGATGCTTTCCTTACCTTGCTAGTAGGTTACAGACAGTGATAAGGTTGGCTACTTATTTTACTTTTAATTTCATTTGAATTAGCTTAAGCAGCGTTTATATTTTAACTTGCAAATTATGAGGGCAAGGCTTTTAAAGTTTAAATCTTCTGGCATAGATAAAG
>NW_015151028.1:489675-506927 GCF_000732505.1 Cyprinodon variegatus | reverse complement strand
ATATATATATATATATATTTAAGTAATGGGTACTTGTTGATGGCATTATGATTATTTTTACGAGCATTAAAAGAGCAATAAAAAGCTCATTCATGTTTAAACCCTGTAATATCCAAATACATATTACTTGCAACTGTTAAAGGTATTGGAGAGGACTTTCATGAATATTTTAGGACTCTCCCTCCCCACTTTCTTTTCTTCTCATACACTTCATAGACACATTTTCTCCTATGACCCCCAGCCTTTTTCAAAGATCTGCTGTGAGAAAGGTAGGCTTCAATGACTGTCTGAAACCATAGCTCACAACATATATAGGCCGGAAAGTGCGCATGAGCAGCAGGAAAATATAGCTAACAGGACAAGCACATAGGACAGCCAAGCATATCACCAGAATGATTGACAATTAGGAGGACCACCTATTTAAATGATTCACCCGGATCATCCTCTATACCTTTAAGTTGGGAACTTATTTCAATTTTTTTGTTATTACTGTTTGGTTATTTTTACCTCTCGTTTGATAAATATTGATTTGCAAATTACTTCTAAGTAACATTAAATAAAAGGTGTCATTTTGAAATAAAGGTACTTAAATGGCAATATGTAGTAAATTTTACATAAAAACCAGGGTGATATTTACAGGACCAAAAAGTGTGTAACTGCAATAATAAACTGCTATAAAAGCTTTTGAATCACTCAAACAAGATGTTTGCTTTATAGAGTTTCACACTTATTTGATAAAATATTGTTCCTACTTTTTCTACTATTTTCCAGGTTCTTTCTTTCTCTGAAATGAGCACACAATAATTGCTCAACTCATATTCAGTATTGGGGTTTAGTTTTAATCTATTAAAGGCAGATCAATAAATACATTTATCGGCTGACCAGGTTATCCTGTCTACGGTCCGTCACACCCAGCAGCAGAAAGAGAGAGAGACTTATTTGTTTAAATTCTGATCTCAAATTCAGTAAGTTTGGCTCCCGTATCACATAAGAGAACTCTAATCTCCAGCATGCATCAGGAGACTGTGTAGGGCTGTAACTGGTCGTTTGTGTTTCCTAAAAACACAACTTTAAGATTACCTACCCTATCCTAGCCATTGTTCTGTCCCTCCAAACAATGTGAGCAATTCTCTCATAAATATCTCTTAGCCAATCCAACCACTGGCTGTAAAAACTACCAGTTCTACTATTCTAGACTTTATTTTTATCTTTTATACTGACTTTATATCAAACAGATTCACACATTTAACCAGTAAAACATATTCTAAATATGTTTACCTTAAAGGATTTTACTTACATGCTGACAATCCACTTTGTCATTATGGACATTTTTAAGACTGCTCCTTTCTTCTCTGTCACAATAAATCAGTGCATTGACATATCCTTGTCTCAAAGGTTAGAGACAGACCTTTTTAGAGACCAGAGATAAAAGTTAGGGAAGTAAATCAGCTCTCCAGTTTTAAGAACCACTGCTTGTGCAAATGTTTACTCTAAAAAGTGAAAAATGTTAAACCGTTCAATCAGGTTGAATCTGTTACTATAAAACTATGCATTTTAGAAATGTGTTTCCAAAACACTGCAGGACCTGCTGATATGCACACAGGCCCATTTAATCCCCAAACCTCCTGATTTTACATCACTTTTGGATCGCTTAGATTTTTTTAACTACCATTTTTCTAAGCATTATTATTTCCACTGCAATGTACCAAGAGCTGATGTAAAACTCAAATGCATCATTTATCTGGTGTTTTCTCTGCTTGAATATCTAAGAGCACATCAACTTTTAATTTGACTGCTGTTCGTCTGTTGAAAATACCATAAGGGATGTTAGGACTGAGATTTCTCGCACTGATACATCATTATTCAGCTTAAAACAATATATAACAGACAAAAAGCAGAAATTCAGCTAATCTGCAAACCAGTAAAACTTTTCAGCAAAACAATTTGCTTTACTGTAGCTCAAAGTGTCATGCAGGAACATAATCAATCATAGCAGCACTGGTACAACCCCCTGTTCACAGACAAGTGGATCAAGACAAATCAAGACTTTACAACAGAAACAAAAAGAATTAGCTGGTTAAAAACGGTTCAAAACAAAAACTGTATTTTTTTGATCAATTATTTCCACTACATTTGATTTGTAGGTTTCCAAAAACTGCCTGTGCTGCAAATTCATTACCATGTCATGTGGAAAGGCCAAAATATGTAGAAACTTCAATTTAAGTGGTAAATCATTCATAATAAAATAAAATAAAATTTCTAAACTTGTACTCTCACTCTCTCTAATCTTTGTTTTACTCTTCTTTATTTGACTGCTTTTTAAGGTGTTGAAAACAGGATCAAGCAGACCATAAATCTTTAGAAATTTTCAGAAAAATTAAGGTATCTGAGCTATTTTATTTATTTTTTTAATAAATATATATATAATCTCTTAAGACTAAATCAGTAAAAACATTGAATGATAAGCTCAATGTCCTTCATATTTGCTCTGTTTGTCTTTCTGTTATTTTTATATTTTGAAGACACTTTTGGAGTTTCCTGCATCAAAGTCACTTTGAAGGTTGATTTATTAACTTACCGTATAAAGGAAACGTAACCTTATGAAGGACAGATGGTTTCGAGGACACATCTACAGCATCCACTTTGACAAAAATGTTGCATTGTACTGCATAGTACCTTTGTATTGTTAAACCCCTGGTTTTAGCTGGGTTTGAGCAGTCTGATGAGGATTCATGAAATTATTATTTTCTTTTTGTTAGACTACTTAATATTTGTCAAACATGTATATATCTCCCTGCTGTTAAAAATAAAGAAATGACAAAAGTGAAGCTCCTTTCCTCTTAGCCGGTATGTAAGCAAGAAATACTGGAGCGTGACATTTTTATCCAAAGTAATTGTGATATTTTTTTTTCCTCTGTGCATTTGGAGAACTAGACTGGCCTTTGGCTCCTGGCTATTGCAGAAGCATTAAGGAATTTCACAGATGCAGACATTTGCATACTGAAAGGATGTAAGAGTTTGCTCCATTGCAGCTGTCTTAGCTGGCTGCTGTTTTGGTCTCATAGCCCTAAAAGTTTCTGACAGTTATTGACACCGAGTGAACTGCAAAAAGTCTTTAATGCCAGAAAGGATTTCAAATACCCTAAAGCAAGAAAAAAAAAAGCTTTATAAGCCTGATGTCATTTCACAGAATTAGAATTGCCTTTGTAGAAACTAGAGTCCTCACATACCTCCTGCATAAATGAGAGTTTTCCCCGGTTATTTTTTCCCTTGGGGTTGTAGGTACAAAGTTTTACGGAGAAACCTCAAAGCTGACACATGAATGGGAAAAAGAATATTAGGGCTGATGTGTTAGACATTAGCTTGTCATCAGCTGGAATAATGGACAGTCAGACCTTTCCCTGGATCGATTAAATTATCATCTGGTCTGGTGCTTATTTTAGCTGTTAATAGCGGATTGCAAGAAGATGACCTCTTCAAGAAAGTCTCAAAATTAAACTAAAATAAAAGTTGAATTTGTTCATTTTTTTTTTTTTCAGCTTTCCAATTCATAATATTACATATTTAGTTTTTCCTTAGTTTTTTTATGCATTTTGATTATTTTTTTATGATGTTTTGTTTCAGTTCATCTGTTTAACCTCCCTAAAATGCTTTTTAATAAACTTGATTGTATAAAAAGTGTTGGTCTATCTTATTTTTTTTCCCATTATTTCAAAATAGATTTTGTTTAAATTTGTGTTTCTTTTACCTATTTCTTTAACTCTTTTCTTGTTAAAAGTACATCATTCTCATTAATTTATTACATCAAAAGACCCTTGATATTTGCTGTAAGACTAAAGTCATCTTGAAAAATCAAGGGTTATGTTTTGCTGCCAATGATGAAAACTCAATCCGTTAAAGCATACCTAAATGCTTGTTTTTAGTCTTGTATGTTTATATTAATGCAATGCTTTTATCTCATGTTTTTACACTTTCAAGATTCATTTCATCTATAAGAGTTGCAGTATCATGCTCACCTCATAACTTTTACAATGTGGCACTTCAAAGGTTCTCTGTGATTAGAGAAGGACACTAGCTCCTGATTGGATTTGGATCTAATAGAATCGGCTGAGTTCATGGTTTCCTTGGGGAATGCTTTACTCACTTGTTTTCATCTGTTAGGACTCCCTTATATATATGTGCACAGCCCAGGCCCGAGGGGATTGTGCACAGAGGCTTTCTTGATATTCCACTCGTAAAGAGGCCAGTGGTGAGAGAGTGGAGAGGCAGACTGTTGAGATGAACAGTTATTTCATTGAATTGGTCAAGGATGTTAAAACCCCAATGTCCTCAAGGTCAGTGGCACCCAATCTTGATGTGGAGGCCGATTCCTCCGTTAAAAAACATATTTTCATTGGAGCTCCTCTATTAGACGACAGAGCGCAGCATGCAGCCTGAGGCATCTGGAGTGACCTCTCCGAGTACCTTGGAGGATAATCACTCACTGAAGAACAGAGATATAGTTCGGTGTGTGGGTGTGGGTGGGGGTGCTCTCAGTCTGTGTGTTTGTAGACCCCTTTACTTTTGTGTGAGATCTCTTGAAAAAAAATTGAAGCTATTACGTTTGGTGCTGAACACAAATTACAAAGGGAAGGACGACAATGAGAGCCAAAGAGACTAGTGAAACTTTCCTTTGATGACAATAAAATGTCTTTCCACCTGAGGTAGGAATGACTGATCATGAATATGACGCTATTATGAAATGCGTTTGCCTCATGTGAATGACTGCAGTACAAAAGGCACCTCAGAGAGGAGAAGCAAGAAGCTACCCTGACACATGACTTCTGACTCTAATGGCTCCAGCTCACCTTATGGGATTACCTATTATCATTGGCTAAAATTCCCCACCACTACCTTATATATATATATATATCTTTCAGCGCATCAGATACTTTTCCTTAAAGCTGGCAGAGAGATAGAAGAAGCTCTGGAAAGAGGCGGGGAGAGATGGGAGAGTGAAAGAGTAGGAGCGACGAATATGAAGGAAGAGACAGAGTGGAGATGGAAAATGACAGTATAATAAGATTTGATTTGTGGACCAGAATGGATTCTCACTGCCCATTTTCTGAGAGGAGAGGGGGAGCAGGAGGGAGGGAAAGAAGGAAGTAGGTGGAGGAAGTGGGTGTAGTGTGAACATTAGGGCCATGGAGTTCATTTAGCACCAAGACCGTTGGCTTGACAGCTGCTGGAGGAGGCAGTATAGGTTTCTTACTTCAGTCTAACTTTGCTCTTTGCTCGCTTTATAATAGATAAAATAGCAAGGTTACTAATTTAACTTTTAGCTGGGAACATTTTGGCTGCTATAAATTTGAAATGTTTTTAAGCATATAGCTTAAAATGTTTCCTAGCATGCTGAAATATTCATCATGTCATTACCTCATTTGCCATTTTTGAAACATGGCCCTGTCTGTCAAGACATGATTGACAGAAATAAGTACAAATTAGATCAAATTGTCACCCATCCACCAAACTGAGTTCTGGAAGCCTGAGTTAGAATTTAAATGATGACTGGTTACTTTAGGGACAGTAATGCTAAGTTGTTTTGTGTTGAATGTGTTTTCTTAATGCAGGCAAGAGTCTGTTTTATATTTAGGAAAATATCAACTTTGTGCTTAAAACTATAGACATCAGATATTCTTTCAGAATTATTAAAAAATAATGGTAGATATAAAAAAAAAATATGTTTAAAAAATATGTTTAAAGGGAAAGTCTGGTCAGAATTCAAAATTCTGAAAGTACTTTAAATATGAAATTATTGCATACTGTTCAATAGATGATAAGTGTTTTTAATTAAGAGTAATTTACATTTAAAAGTGCTTTACTGGAGTCATCCATGTTCGTTAAAGAACACTACTGCCACCAACCGAATTGTGACGCCACACTGCGGTATCGGCTGTTGAGCGAGTCCCAATGCTGTATGTGGTGTTTGTCCTAAGCTCTATTATCAAAGTCATCTTGAAAACATTCTTCTTCGTAATGTTGGCTACATATTACGTTTTTTCTCTGGGCAGAAGTTCAATGGCAAATCGTCATTCTTGGCAATCCAACGACAAACCCGTGGATCATGAATTGGACAGGTGAAAAAGCTGTATTTTTTTTTCACTTTTACCCGATGTTTTGCAACATCCAACCGCCATGAACATTGGCATTGTCAGTTTAACTATAGCTCTTGCGAATTTCAATGGTGAAGACCTCTGGAAATCTAAAATAATTGTTGATGATTGCAGGTCTATATAACATTTCCCATTGATTTTTCTTGTAAAGCAGGGAGAATGGCGCTATGCTTACCGCACCATGACTTCACTGCCAGAAGATGTCAGGAGTGAGGTGTTACTATATTTGGGCATTAATCGCCCCTCCCAGACTCAGTGATCATAATGAAAATTATTATTTTAATCACCCAAACGTATTAGTTTTAGGTATAGATAATGATCCATTGATTATTCCTTGCTGACCAAACTTTTCCTTTAAAATTATAAAATGAATAGCTTGAATCGAATATGTACATTACAGCTCTAAACAACAATGTGAATGCACCATTCTTTCTTTGGCTCTGAACATAGTACAGTGGACTGAATCTGTGGGAGAGGAATCATCATGGGGTTCTGATCAACCAATCAGCCTCTAATTTGACTGCAACCAGTGCAAAGAGTTGGCAGGAAAGAAAATATTATGCTATCAAATTTAGACATCCTTTTGTTAAATTGAGAGAAAAACATTAGGCAGCTGCTGAGTATTAAGAATGACAGCTGGCAAAAACAACAGTTGTGAAAATAGGAAGGTAAAATAAAAACAAATGTATATTTGGAATAAATAAATTAATTCCGGGTTCATTCTATTTAAGTTATACATTCATGACCGCAAAACACCAACTATTCTTTATAGTTAAGCCCAGTCAGCCTCTGCAGATGGAGGTTTGCTGGTGGTTTCTTTCTGTTAAAATTGAGGTTTTTTTTCCTCTGCTGTCGCTACATGCATGTTTGGTGTGACAGATTGCTAAAGAGTCAACAAGTTGATGGAATCAGCTGGTTTTCCTCAGGTAGAAAACTTTGAACCAGTCTGACTGTATGATCAGACATCTCTTATACCAATTGGTTGTTAGCCAGTCATTGCATTTAAGTCTCAAATTTAAACTAATCAACAGACAACAGAAAAATTTTGCCATTGTGACTCATTTTAAGCCCAACCGAACCACCTTACTAAAGCAAGGTATCATGTTTGGTAGAGATAAATCTATCTAGCTGTGAAAATAGTCACACTGCTACCAGAATGGCCAAGATGTGGCCTCCAGCTGCAGAAACAGGGCGTCATGATTAAACATGAGTTCACTTTCTTTTCAGAGGTCATGAGGCAAAACTTGCTATCTGTTTGTGTTAAACTCCACCGAAACTTTTTTTTTTTTTTACAAATTTTACTGCTTGACATGGGAAACTTAGGAGCTAAATGTTGAGACAGCTGTGAATCCATCCCATCTTTCTGCCTATGGATACATTTTATTGAGCTGCACAAGCTCAGTAAGCACATCTGAATCTTGGCTGATGTGAGTGTACACATTGACTTTAATGATTTGAGTTTCTCGAGAGCCCGCACAACAGCTGCACAAAAGCAATATCTCAGCAACTGCCTAAAGTATTGGTCATTGTATTGGTAAGGACAGTTTAATATACATATATGCACTTGTTACAGAGACAGACAGATCCCCGATTATGGCCAAGGAGCTGAAGAATGAACGCACCACTGAATCATGGTCTATTCATCTTCCTAAGAACTGACCACTTCAGTAAATTCACTCATCTTTCTTTTATCATTTCATGAGGCATCCATTTCTAGATGGAGACACATCAGTGTTACAAACACTAGGCAGTAATGCAGAGCTGCCTATTTTTAATGGTTCACTTATCTCCACTTTACCCCCAAAAAACACTGACATCATATAGAATGATTCGACTGACTGCACTGCTAAATAACAAGAATGAATTTGGAATGTGTGAATCTGACCTGACATCAGTCTTTGAGATTACAGTGAATATACCTGTTTCTTTTTCAGAAGTTTGCTAAAACAATGTGTGTTTTTAAATAAACTGGATTTAATTAAATAAACTTAAAACTGTTTTAACAAAGCAATTGCAAGTAATTGTGACATCTTTTCAGACTTTTGAAAAAGGTTTGTTGTGTTTTGACACTGGTATTATGTTTGGTGCTGTAGACATGCAGAATCTAAAGAGTTCTCTAAAAAACCTCATAGAGAAGGTTGCAGCAACTGATTAGTATGGTGGGGAGTTTAAAACGAAGGACTCTGAATAAGTTGAAATCTGCAATTCCACTGACATTCAAAACAATCACCAACAAAACCTGGTCTGGCTTTTCATGCAAGTTCACTCAAAAGGCAGACCACAACATCCTAAAACTAGGTTGACCTTCAGCAGGCTCTGGCTACTGTTGATATACAAAGAAACTTCTTGAACAATCAGAAAGCAAAACGTTAACTTAAATGGAAAATGTTTACCTGTTAGATTTAGACAACTTTGTCATTTTGTAAACACAGTGTATAGATGACAGAATTTCATTTTGTACAGCTTTCAGACAGGAAGAATTGTTGAGAGCTGTATTGAGCTGCTGCTTACAGGCGCCGCCATGTTGATATCATGTTAAAGCTTTGTGGGTAATTTTTAAGGGACATCTAATGGTCAGACTGCAGTTACATGAACTGCACTCCCCCTCTTCCATAACATTTCATCACCAATTTTGTCAAGTAATCAGGAGGTTTGTTTACATAGATAATTTTATAAATAGCATATTACTTGTCTGTGCAGGATATAGTTTTTTATATAGGCCCAACTTCCCACAGTCACACTCAGGCGTAATGACCATCGCTACAGTCACTAGGTTGTCAGCTCTTTGCTGCCATAGTGCAAAGATGTTAGCCGTCATAAATGGAAGCAACATACTTATGTATGTTACATTTTTGTCAGTAAATCTTGTAATTATTACACACTGTAGCTTTAAAAAAAAAAAACAAAGGCTGGACAAAAATTTGCCGGAAAGATATACAGAATACAAGATTTTTTGGATAAAGTTATTTGAAAACTGATCCGAAATATTCCATTTTAAAATTTTAAATTTTTGCCAGTAACCAATTAAGCATTTAGGGAAAAAACTCATACCAAGGTTGACACATAGAAGCAAATGTGTTATGATTTGGGGATACTTAGCTGTAGCAGGACCTGAAGGGCTAACCATTAAATCCACCATGAATTCTATGATGTTTCAGAGAATGCTTGAGAAAAGATGTTGTGTTATGTTTAAATATTTAGGGTGGTGCAGAAATGAACCTTCTATTTGCTAATGACCTGAAATGATCAGTAGATCCCTAAATCTTTGTATAAGAAATAAACAACTGAAATTCCAGAACCAAGATTGATTTTAGTGAGATGCTGTGGCCTGATTAGAAACATGCAAGTATGTGCAATAAATTCCTTGCACTTGACAGCAAGAATTAGGGAAACCTGATATCAGGAACTGGAAGAAGACTACAAGAAAGATTAAACTGCAGTGGTTTCAAGTTAACTATTGTAAGACAAGTTGTTATATGGAAAGGTCTCCTAACTGTTTAGAGAAAATGCAGTGTTTGTGGATGTTATTATATACTCCTTTCCTTTAGAGATAAATACAGACAATGTGACATAAAAAATGTAAAATTAACATTTGATGGGACCTCCAAATGCTCCCATGTGTTTCAGAAGCCTCTGCATCTATTGGTGTTCACTGAAAACTGGAAAAAAAATCTGATTCTCTGCTCTTTAGAAATCATTAGAAGGGAGAAAACCTCACACTGCAGCTGAAAATTAAGTCCAGTTTATTGATTTTGTGATTTGTGCGTGTAACAAAACGATTGTCCTCACCTGGCATCGGATGTGTCTTTAACCTGTAAGCAATCAATTTCTTTTAATGTAAAAAAATGAGGAGCTAAGCATCTGGGTGTGCAATAAAACTCAACATGCAGCAGGTATAAAAGTGTTGACTCTTAAGAAATAAGGAGAGGAGATAAAGCTAAGAACTGTTGTCTGAGTAAGTAAGGTCAATCTAAGAACTTGCCATCAATGAGCATCCTTTGCTGGCTCCATTTGAATTGAAAAGCACTTTAACCATAGTCTCAAGATGTTTCTGAAAAAGAAGAAACATGAAATAACCATCTATTATTTTTTGAAGATTTTCACTTTAATGTGTCATTGTTGTACAATCAAATCTTTTGGTTTACTTTTTTTTTTGTCTAAAATTTATTGTAGGAGCTACTTGGGGATGCAAAACAGAAAAATCTTAAAAAAATCCAAAAAGTGTTTGAAATCTATCCATCACCTTCTGGTGCATGAAAGCAGCTCATTAAAATAAGTGATGTGTCAACATGTCAATTTCATTTGGTTTATTTCTCATAAGTTAGACTTAGACAGATTCATTTTGTAATTTTGTATACACAAGTGTAGACAAAAAGACCTTTCTTTTAGAACAGTTCTCTAGACAATTTCATTTTTTAAAGTGCAGCCTTGATAAGGTACAGTAAGCACCAGTTGTTGTTGAGCTGCTACTACTGCCTCCAGCTCCTGAAGCACTCGCTTCTCTTGGCTCTGTGGTTGAAGCAGCAGTGGTGCCATTGGCAGGTTTAGCAGTGACAGACAATGCTGGAGAAGGTGTGGAAGCCGGAGGGGGCCGGGAGGAGCCGGCTGGGGATGTTTCAGTATTTGGCAGGGAAGCATCTAAAGTGCTGTCCTCCTTTTCACATGCAGAGGGCTGTGCTTCCCCTCTAGAGGCCGAAGATTGCCTGGGAAAAGTCTCAGAGTAGCCTCCATTCACGCAGAGCTCTTTGTTTCCTATCGGTGCGGTACATGTCAATGCGGTACTGCTGGACGCAGCCAAGACCCCGAAGGCCAGAATGATGGCGCAGTAGTTACATATCTCCTTTTCTGAAGAGAGTTTGAGTCGGTGATTATCCCTTTTATTTTCCAACAAGCGGACATTGAAAAGCAGGACTGATGGAAGCGGTGGTCTGTGGGGTTAGCCCCCCTCTGCAGCCTTGCTTTCTCTGTCTCTCCCTCCGTCAGTTATTTTCCGCTGTTTTCTTGTTGACATCCATCCGTAGCACTCCGCAGCTTTTTAAATGGTCAAAAATGTCAGTATTTAAAAACATTTTGTAACCTTAGCTCCAGCAGGAGTTGGCCATCATGAAGATGCTTTGAACTTGGACACTTTAGTGGACTGAAATACTACAACAAGAATGAAATTACAGAGAGTATAAGCAATAATAATATAGTTTGTTTTAAATGTGTTTAAACTAGTACATTTAAAACAGCTTTCATAATCATACCTTTTTTCATTGTCACAAACTGCTAAAGAAGTTCTTTAGAAGCAATTACAAGCTGGAGCAAAATGCTGCACAATTAAAAACAAAACAAGGAAAAGAACTCAGGCTAGAGAAAATAAACACCAAAAAAGTAGGAGAGGGACTAGACAAAAATGAGATCAGAGTGATCAACTCACACTGATTTGAAAACCAGAATGTAAAAGGTTCAACAGTTTTCAAGCTTCAACAGGAAAAAACTCAGCTACCTCTAAATTTACACTGCATCTCTGGGGGCAGTGAAAGCCTCTGGTACCCTGACCAGAGGGAGAAACATGCTAAATATGGATGCTGCTGTTTAGGCAAATAAAATAAAGCTCAACTCTCAGGTTGATAAAAGATGTAATTTTAAAATGGATACACAGCAGTGGTGATTTGAATACTAGGGAGGCTAAACCTCCCCTGTAAATTTCTTAAAGTTATTGGTAAACTATGCATTGTCAAGCGTCATAAATTTGTTCATTAAACTACATTCAATATGCTCTAAAATGCATCTGACATCAGGAGTATGTCGCGCATTAATCAGCAGTTTATTCCGCTCTCGGACGGATCTCCACTCTGGACCAACCGGATTCTGCCCGTACGTCTATATGAGGAATCTCTGCTGAGGTTTGAGCGTCAGTCTATTGAGGTAAGCAGCGAGAAAGTAGAGCCCTGATTGGATAATGCACCGAAATATGTCACTTCCTGTGAGGCTAATCCTCTTATAGGGTCTAGGGAGCAGGGTCGGGTCGTGAAGTCATTGATGCTGATTAATAAACATACTTAAAGGAATAGTACACCCAAAACATGATTAGCCTTCATTTTCTACTCACCCCCATGCTGAACAACACTCTGGAGTACTTTTTTGNTTTTTTTTTTAAACAAAGAGGGGAAAGAAAACCCCTGCAGTATCAGAAGGAAAGGTCTGCGATAGGAGAGGACAGGTCAGTGGCCATTACAGAGTTAATGAACTTGAAACAGAATAAAACGATTTAAAGGAGCAATAAGTGTAATTTGTCCAGTAGATGGTACTGCTGTTGGGCATTGTTTTCAGTCAAAAAGCAAGATGTGGGCATAGGATAAATCCACAGCAAAACAACATTATCTTTCAGAGGACCTTGTCTAGAGAAGAAGTAAGTAAAATGTAACTTTATACAGCTGTGAGAAAGAAAAAGTCTGGCACTCTCAGCCATTGTGATTATACACTACAGTGCTCTCTCTGGGCAGGAAAAGGGGCTAAGCTATGAGTAGCAACTACTCAAATGCACATCCATGCACTGCCACCTGGCCAGGCTTCTGAAAATGAAAACAGAGAATCAGTGAAATGATGTATAACATCACACCTTATTCCATCTAAATAGATACCATTAGTCTTTAACATCATTATTTTGAGTTCTTTCTAATATGTTGAAGTATTGCTCTTCTAGAACACACTGCATAATTGTATTATTATTTTATGTCAATATACATCACTTGGCACCTACAGATGCTCTGTGTAGGCTGCCCTTTTCAAATATTCTTCTGTGTAACTTGGGATCCAATAAGTCATGTAACTTATTTAGTCTTAAAACAATAGCAGAAAAAATATATTGCAATATATTATATAATGAATGTCCAGCCCTACTTGGTACACATCACCAAGGAATTGATATGTCACTAAACATAGCTGACTTGTTAAAAAAGGCCCAAGAGAGGAAGTTCTGCCTAAGAAAGCTAAAGCAGGATGGACTAGCTCCGCAGTTGTTTAAAAACTTTTACAAAAGCCCCATAGAGAGCTTCCTCTGTCAGAACTGTACAGCATGATACAGGAGCTGCACAGCAGAAGACAGGAAAGATTTCTCCCATGTGATATACTGACTACACAGAACATTGCACAGTTAAAATCCCCACACCCAAACCCTCTGACTTAGACACTATGCATGCTGAAGGCATGCAAAGGAGAGCCCATCTGCATGGACAGAAGCCACCCAGAACATTTTCTTTTGTCTTGTTGCCATCTGGTAGGAGTTACCACGGCATTAAAAATGGACTAACAGGCTGAGGAGCAGCTTTTTCCCCAGAGCTGTAGCCTCCATCCCCCTGCTGCTCCAGCCTGCTATCCTTTACCCTATGTGATGAAGACAGCACAGAGGATTGTGGCAGTTTAGCTACTGGACTTTGACACTGTGCGTGCGTAGCCCAAATACACACATACACTCAGAGTCAAGCAGTGAAATCCACAACCCAGAGCTGGAGAGCCCCTCCACCACCCATTTCACCACGAGGAACAGAATGCACAAAATGATTAAAGGAGAAGTCAGGTCATATTCAGAATTCAAACTTTTGAAAGTACTTTAAATAGGAGATCGTTACATAATGTTCGATAAATAAGTGTTTTTAATTAAGAGTAATTGCTTTACTGGAGACATCCATGTTTGCCAAAGAGCACTACTGCCACCTACAGGTTTGTGACGCCATGGTGCGGCATCGGCTGTTGAGCAAGTCCCAATGCTGTATCTGGTGTTTGTCACAACGCACTGTTATCATGATGGTGACGACCAGTGCACTATTCGTAGCAGACAGGAACGGATTAATGAAGTTTTTTTTTTCTGGCCAGAAGTCCGATGGTAAATTCTGCCTCTTCAAGTTGGCAATCCAGCGACGAACCCGTAGTGGATCATGAATTGGAAACTTTTTTTTTTTTTTCACTTTTCCCCTATGTATTACAACATCCAACTGCCATACTGGTGAGCATTGTTAGTTTAACTATACCTCTTGCAAATTTCAATGGTGAAGTCCTCTCAAAATCCTAAATAATTGTTGTTGACTGCAGACGTGTCTAGTATGGATTTTGCTTGTAAAGCTGGGAGAATGGCGCTAGGCTTACCGCACCGTGATGTCACTGCCGGAAGAAGTCAGGAGTGAGGTGTTTCTGTATTTGGGCAAAAATGGCCGTTCCTGGACTCAGTGATCGCAACGAAATTATTGTTTTTTTCTACTGATTAACACTAAATTCATTAAATCACCACGAACGTATCAGTTTTAGGTATAGATAATGATCCATTGATTATTCCTTGCTGACCAGACCCCTCCTTTAACTAATATAGTCTAGCTGAACAGTGCCTACATTCCAACTTAATCCAAATAGTATGTTATGCATATTGTCTGTGTTCTGCCAACAAGCATGTTTTCATATTCTTGCATTACTTTTATAGGGCTAGTATACTTAGGTAACAAAACAAAAAAGAGGGATCTGCAGACTAGTTATTGCTTCCAAAATGGTTCATGTACCAAACAATGACATTTTGGGACACCAGCTTATCTTCAGACTAAAATACCCTTTTTCAGTGAGAGAGATAGATTTATTTATGACCAGATGGATATATAAAGCTGCTATTATTATATTTAGTAGTTGTATATAGCTTACATACTTATGTTACCACAGCCTCAGATGGAGCAGATCATCAAGAGCAATTAAAAACCATTTAATTATTTAAATACCACACATGGCTTCTGAAATGTATTCAAAGTACAATGCAATCAGAGGCACAACATTATCACTACAGCTCAAGTTTGTCCGTCAGTAAGATCACTGAAAAGCTGAAAATGCTGGACTGTTTTCATGCTGATTTAAATCCTTAGCTTTATGTCACAGAATATCAATGAGGCAATCTTCACGTTAATATTCTGATAATGATGCACACAAAAAAAAGCTGCTGTCCAAATCATAACCACTATTTAGAGAAGCATTTCACAGCAACAAGACAAGTGTTTGTCTGGCGGGAGCTTTAGAACAAAAAAGACAATTACTAATATATTAAACCAATAGCTTTATACGTTTCCTTTGCCCTCACAAAATCCACCCAAAGTGTGGATTTTTGGCGAGTGTATAATTTAAAGTATGGGTTATTGACCAGTTCGATGTACATTATGTACATTATTCAGATGTAATTTCACAGCACACATTACTTAAACTGGATTTTTAGATTTCTGATTTTAGATATTTAGATTTAATGGCAATAACTACCTCTAGGTTGTCTATGATCTTCCACGTGCCAGTAAATGTTGCATTTATGTTTTTAAAGCAGAAAATGATTTGCCTGACAGTGTTGTTTTACTTTGGTGTGAAAGGATTTGTGTCTGTTTGGAGGAGAGGCTATTATGGCTCTTTTATGGATTACATGGCAGGAATCTGACCCTCATCTCAAGGTGAACATCAGTAGCTCCTGCTGCAGCAGTCCATCACAACACTTTCCATGTTATGGAGCTCTGGTCACCCTGGCGAAGTTGCAATGAAGGAATGTCCATCCTAAGTCATTTCTGTCTCTAAAGGTCTATAAAAGAAAATCCTCAAACCAATTTAGAACCTGTGAAAGTTAAGTAAGGAGGTAGTTGAAATATAAACTGTAATATAGAAAAACTTGTGGTGTAGTACTCTACACTGGAAAAGTATTCAGCATCTCAGATCAGAATAAATGGGGCTCTTACTGCACCCAATCCTGCCAGTGTAAGAATAAAAAATATAAAAACATATATACCAGATTGGCCAATTAGCCTTTAATATCCACAAAAATGTTTTAGGATTTATAGAAGGTACTAGCTTTGATTTTTGACAGCAGGGACTTTCTAGGATTTGGAGACTTTTGTTCAAAGCCTAAGGAGGATCTTCTTTAAGAGAGCATTGATTTGAACCCATACATTGCAACAAACATCTATGTAACTTAAGTTTGTCCATCATTTAACTCATTGCATTTTGTTATGGTGTCAAAAACACTGTTTCTTATCAAAAATATATCTAAACTTTATCTGCTATAATTATAATGTGACATAATGATACGTGGATATGCTACCAGCTGATTCAGCGTCACATAAATGTGTTTTCTTTTTGCATAAGGATATTCCTTACAGACACTTTGTTTTTTTCCTCAATATCCAAAAACTTGACTATTGGGTTCATCGATTTCTCCCAGTGCTAAAATTATCAGTGTATGTTCATGGCTTGTGCTTTGTGAATCTGTAATGGACTGATGTCTCTCCAGGCTGTACCCGACCTCTCCAGGGGTGGATCTGAAAGAGTGGCCAGGGGGGGGGCCATTGGCCAACCCTGTGTCCACCTCTATCAGGTGATTTGTTGATCCCCCTGGGATTTAATTCAATATCCCTGCAAACAGGCAGTTCTCCGCTAAGCCTGATGGTGGCAGCAGTGATACCATTATGTGGAATTTTGTCATTTGACATTTTACTGCTGGTATATTAACCAGAAACTGGAAACAAATTAAGCAAAAAACATTTATAACAAAATGCTAAAAATAAAGAGGACTAATACAAAATATTTTTTTATAAAGTAGTAAATAAAGGGATTTTCTATTCTATTCTATTTCTATGTTTTATAGGGGAGAGTTTGTGTCTGGAGACACCAAGGAATGTTCTGTACATATAAAGCACATTGCTCTACCCATTTAATGTGTAGATATTATCTAGAACCTAAATTTATTCAAATGGGACTAATGTGTAAATATGCGCATTTAGCTTTATCAGCAAGAACCTTAATGAAAATCAGGTCTTTCTTCTATGGTTTATTTTGATTATAGATTTTCTGCATGTTTATTTTCCTGTTGGTTTATTTTTACAGTATAGATTTAGCATATATTTTTGGCCTATTGGTTTTCAGCTACCCCTCAGTGCACATTGGCCCCTGTCTGACCACCCCTATGAAAACTCTCTGGAACAGTAACAGTAAGTCTGGCACTGTGCTAATTTGGACACCTCTGGAAATTCTTTGGCCACCCCAGCAAAAAATTCCTAGAACCGGCACTGCATCTCTCACCTTTCATAGATTGGCCCTAACAACATTGCAAGG
>NW_015151028.1:481382-489029 GCF_000732505.1 Cyprinodon variegatus | reverse complement strand
TTTACCGTAACAAAAATCAAATAGAGCTCATGTGGACCCCTTCGTTTTAACCTACACTTTTGTCCCTTGTGTAATGTTTATATGTCATTGCATCTTTTTCTTGCATGTTGATGTACCTTTAGCAACATTAGCATCTTGCCATGCTTAATTTACATTGTTTCCCTGTTTCTTACTTAACAGGTAAAAAGCCACACAAGCAGCAACATTTACCGACTGCCAACAGCTGAGTCCCTGATTGGTGGAATCACCTCTTTTGGCGAAATAGAGACAGAAGTGGTGAAAGCAAGTCAGGCTACTGTTAGTACACTTTCACAATGACAAATAGAGAAGGATGATCAAAATCTCTAACCTGCTAGACTTTGTGTCTAGCAGGTATTTGTTGGCGTTCCTGGTGTTAACAGCAAGCCCACACAAAAAACACACAACACTTTATCAGTGGATTTTCCGACAGGTTAAAACTGAAGCCCAACGCACATATTTTAACAAAATAAAGTCTTATTTCTGGGTGAAGACACCTTTAAAATGAGTGCAAGAAGATAAAAAAAATGACAAGATGAACACTTCTAGTCTTTTGTATTATCTTAAATCTTTAGAGCACATTCAAAACATAGTTGGAAAAGGAAAGCAGGTAAGGAATTCTAGAAATCTGTTAAATGGGATTACTGTTCAGAAAACTGAATGCAGAAAGAGATGGGAATAAAACCTATGATTTCTTTCCTCCATGGGATGTACATATTGTATCCAAGAAAGTTGATGTAGCATACATACGTCCCAATGGATACATATCAGCATATAGTCCACAGTGTAGCTTAATCAGCCTGTTGATGTGAAACTGTAAGCCTCAGCTGCTGCACGCATTCTACTTTCCCCTGTAAGATCTTCCAAAATAACAAACACATTTTAGTTCACTTTTACATAACCACTGAGAAAAACAACAAAACAACTGACAAGCCTGAAAAGTGATTTTTACACTGCAAAAAATCTAAATAAGTCTCTTTTTCTTAAAATAATAGCATTTTTTCCCCTTAAACTTAGGAGGTTAGTGAGTCACTTTGCCAATGTAACAAGAGAATTTACATGTAAAATAAGAAGTAAACATTTGCATTGTCTTATTTCAACTGCATAGGATCTAATTATCTTATTTTAAGAGTAAAAATATTATTCTATTGGCAAATAATCTTATTTACCTGCTCAAATGAAGGGTAGATACACTTAATTCAAGACATTTTTACTTATTTCTAGATAGTTTTTGCAGTGTATTATCAGTGTGGAGACACTATAGAGTCAAACAACATGAAATGACTTCTGAAAAACTGCCCGTCAAAGGTTCTTCCTATTTTAGGTGCTCAATAAACATCAATGAACTCAGCAGTGGCTAAAAGTGTGCAACACTGCTAAAAAACTTCTACCCAGGCATTTTATTTAACATCCTGCTTTGGGTGGAGATTAACCCAAACTGTTCAAATATTCAAAACCTTGCTGAGGGGCAGAAACAATACTGTTTTCTATGCATTTATTATGTCTTCCTTAAGGAAGAAAACCCTTCCTTCATGCCCTTTATATAAAGCAAATCATGCTTTCCCTTGACATCTTTTAGGCTATAAAGTCATTCCACCCTGGTTATTTTACGCTTAGATTCGATGCAGAGTAAAGCTGTGGGGTGCTGAACGTAGGCGAGCTTTACTTAAAAGTAAATTCTTCTAAAACACATGAAGAGTTTCACAGCAGACCAGAAAAATTTTCTTTAGACAGAAAGACAAGACAAAACATCTTCTTGCTGATTTAATAGAGCATATATGCTGAGTGAAGTTCTACTTGCACCTAAATGTGTCAGCTGACACATCTTCAACTTTAGAACTTATGCTAAAGTCAGATTTGGAAATGTTTGCAATCTGCATTAAGTACAAAATATATTTTTTGAAAGCTGGCAGGCACATTCAGGATAGATCTGACCCACTTTTCCACTTAGAGCTGAGTTAGATAACTAACAACTGTTTTATAGGGCAGCCTTGTTATAACACATATGAACTGAGGATAATTTTTGTTGTTGTATTTATGGTATAACCAAGATTTAGCTCCAGGGTTAAATATTCCCTTTTTATGAAACTGCAGTATAGAACAGAATATCTGTAACTGATTGGATTCACACCCTTTTTTGGACATCACACTTGATGTCATTGTTGCTACAAACTTTGTGTTTTTTTCAGACTGTTAGAAATAAATAATTTCAAAGTAGTGAATCATTTTCCAGGAAAAAAAAAATGATAGGATTTTACACAACCAAAAATAATAGACATTAATTTAAGCCTTTGCCTCAAACTAGGCAGGGCTTTAGGCCAAACTAGCATGCTTGTTTTCTGATCTAAACAATTTGTTGGTTTTTCTGGCTGCAGGTTCTAAGCTGTGGTCCTGCTTGAAGGTAAACATCTCGACTGGTTGTTCTCTCATGTTGTCAAAGAAACTTCTGAGGCCAGACACAGAACAGCTTCGGTTAGACTTCTTTTTTTAGAAGAACCACATACATGTCACATCTTCCAAAGTTTGAAAATTTAAAAAACATGTAAGGTTTTCAATCCAAGTGTAATACTGCTATTTGTATTCTTTCTTAAAATCCAAATGATGCAATTCTGATTTGTATTTGAAACATGACAGAATAGGATTTGGACTAATTAGTATATATGCATTTTAGTGGATCTTTTTTTGATAAAAACCAATGACAACGCTACACTGAAAGACTATAAAAAACAGGAAACAAGATTTGATCAGTAAAAAAAGATGACTGTGGCACAGCGCAGAGAAATGTGTGCATGCATTATTACTCCTATTCTGCAGCACTGGACTCACTTTGTTGAACAGTAAACAAGAACGTGCACAGACATTTATGTTCAGCATCCAATAATATTCCAGATGTGGGCTTACTTTTCTTTCTTTTTTTTTTGTGGCAGCTGAGACATGGGAAATGCTGAAACTATACAAGCTTTTTTTTAAAAAAACAAATAAAACAAGTATTTGTTGAATGGTGGGAGTTTCAGGAGCTGCACATCAAAGGCCCTGATTGACAGCTGGGAGGAAAACAGATTTCACAAGGGGAAAAAAAAGCTTCAAAATACAAGTAAATCACAAGAACAGAGTAGACTACACCCAACCTGAGAATAGGAGGGCATAACAGCCTCTGTTTCAATTCTACTCCTAAACCCCAAAAGACACTTTATATCATTTAGTTGTAATATAGTACAGTTTTGGGTACGATTTAGATAAGACTTTGTTTTTACAAAAAAGTTGAAAATGATAAGAACAAACACAGCATAACTTTACTGGCCATCTAAATGGGATAAAAAGTTAGATTTCAGCAGATAGAGGAGACATTAGACGAGAGAAATCACAGCACAGCATGATGTACACAGATCATGTAGAGGATTTTAAAGTGACAGAGTTCAATTAAGATGTTCATTATATGGATTGTGTTTCTTGAGGCCCCAGGGATAGGTCTTAAACCCCATGAGCAATAGTTTAAGGCATCTGGGGAACCCTTGTGTCTGCAGCTTTTTACTGAGAGATAGTCAGATATGCTTCCTCTGATAAAGATGGGATTAATGATGCATTAATGACAAAAGGCTAATATTATTCCAAAAAGTAATTATATTAAACTGATACAATTAACTTGAACCCACCAATATATTGAGCTGCAGTGCACTCATCGAAGAAAAAGCTCTAGTTAGATTAGACGAGTTTGAGCATCCAGGATTCTGGCAAAACTAAGCAGAAATAACTACATTTATTTTGATCTTTAGTTTGAGCAGCATCATTTCACAGGGGAAAAAAAGTAAAACCTTTAATGTGAAAACATTTAGTCAGTCGGGAAACATTACAGTGTTCAAGAGAATCACTTGGGCATAATTATTATTCCCTCGGCTCTTCATACTTTGAACAACTCCTGTTTTCCCATAGGGCAGCACTTATCTCCTATAACATCTCTCAAGGTAAGAACAGTAGGAGGAATATTTGAGCTGCTTCTACAATTATTGCTTAAGGTCCTGAGTTCTGGTTTCTCTTTTTTTCCTTACTGATTTATTATTTGGTGTTTGGGTTTTTCAAGCACTCAATTTGGTGCTTATTAAACCATTTTCTGTGTGCATTTAACTTTATGATTGCGATTATGATGCATCCAATTTCAGGCATCTACCATAATTGTAGGTAAATGTTGTGGTTATGGACACTAACCGGGTTCTAGAGGTATTTTAAAGAAGAGGCTTACAGCATCACAGATCCTCCACTTTACTTAACAGTGAAAAGAACATAGCGTTCATGCTTTATTTCCAGCTGGAGTTTTTGTTGCCAGGGATATCACTTAGTCTCATCCTATTTATAGCAGACAGTTCCAGTCAAATCCACATATTTGAGACAAGTCAACATATTTACATTTTGAAAGGTAGAACAAACAGCCTTTTCCCTTACAGTACAAGTTGTTTTGTTTGTTCTTTTTGGAAGACTGGTGCTACTGGATTATGCAGTTCTCTGACAGACAACTCCATAAGATATTCATTCATCTCTTTGACCTTGCAGTTCATTGTATTTGGTTGCCAAGTAAACTCGAAGATGCTTAAAAAACGGGACTCTGCATCATGTCATATCTGCACCGAAGGAGTATTCCCTGTAATTAATTAGAATTTAAAGGCTTGCCCTGGATGTTTATTTGTGTTTTTGTTAGATATCTTTATTAATTCTAGCTGAAATATTGTGGATCTATATCATTCATCATCAACTTTTTTAAACTGTTATGTCTTATCAAAATCATGCTTGGAGTGCTATTGTACTTGATTTCTGAGTAATCCAAATGAATTCTGCTCTCTGAGCACCAGCACCTCCGTGTTCTGGAAAATAAGATGCCAAGACAGCTAGAAGTAACTATGTAGAGCTGAAAGAGCTGATACTGATTTCTTCACCTTTTCTAAAGAGGAGCCTTATTTTAAATATAATGCAGTGACCTCATAAGATGGGCATACTGTATGTGGTGTCTCAGAAAAGGCAAGTTGGAGCCATCAGCTACTATGTCACAATAAATTAATACTCTGTAGAGCTAGAGAGAAACATCCAATATATATTCCCATAGTTGAATTTTGAAAGTGTAAAGAAGCATGATATAGAACCTATTAAATCAAAAACATTGCTCTTATATTTTTTTAAGTGTGAGATTATGCAGCGGCAGTAGAAGATTTGTTAACGTAATCTTTTTTTCATCGCAGAACCACAAGTGCCAACATATTTGTCCACACCTGTATTCTACGAAAATAAATAAATAATAGCAGATATGAGTTCAGGTACGGGGCATGTTTGTTTTGACTGCTTTGGAACTGCATTTGATCAGATTTATGCTCAGAAGACAGAATGATCTCTCCGTGGCCGAGCCGCGTTCAGCCAAATCCAAAAGGCAGGACAGCAGCTGTCTGTCAGCGCTGGAAGAGAGCACGACCCTTTATCTCCGCTTTATCTTTCCATCCTTTCTTTGTGGACACACAGCCCGATAAAACACATTGACATCATATTAAAACACTGGCTGTAGGACATAATCTTAGCCCATGTCTTTTTAAGGACTGTTGCTAACAAAAAAAAAATATATATATATATATATATACCTGTTGCTGATAAAAACGTAAATATCTAATATAGATATATTAGTATATTTTTTTTTAACACTGGGCAGCATTCAGTCATCCTTTCAACTGTGTTGATGCTCTAAAACAAATATGCAGCTACTAGTACATCTTTTTTCAATTGTCTTTGGGATTTTTTATCTATTGTAAAAAGCCTATTGTTTTTCTTCTTTTATATGTTTTATATATTCTTTCAGAATTTGTGATTGAGGAAATGTGGAAAAGTGCTATTTTACTTTTACATTACCATATAAATTACATTAAAAGGCCAAATGAATACATGTGGAAAAGTCGAATTCAGGGTATGAATATTTGCTAAATTGTAAGTGCATAAGTAAGTGCATAAGTTGGAAGAAACATAAATAGGCTATTGAATTGCCTATTTTCTCTTTCTGTATTTAAACCTTTGTTGTTGTTTTAACAAACATACCAATTCAAACGATTTACCAAAATTATGTCCTCCCTTTGATTTATAAATAAAACGGCAAACTTTAACATGTTATCTTGGGAATACAGAAAAACAATCTTGGAAATAATGAGAATCTTTCACTGAACGGGTCAAAGCAGGTCAGAAGAAGAGAGGCAAGTAAAGAAAAGTGATGAATTTTTATTCCACATAATATGTGTAATGCACCATCTTGTTGATGAATAATACACACCATTCATCACAGTAATCTTCTTCTTCCAAACATATTCAAACCAGCATAAAACATGTAAGATGTGCAAACAAGCCCTCAAAGATGCACTCAGCTTTTTGACATGTACTAAAGCAGCATATCAAACAGGTTCTGCCTCTGCACCGGTACAAGGGCACCAAGGTTAACTGGTGTACTGTAAGGTAAACGTACAAAAACAGGATGGAATTTGCTGAACAGATTTATGATTTAGGCCTTGAAATAAAAGAGCAAGCAAAAAGAAGTCTGTCGTTGTTTGCCATGTGTATTAAAAATGGCTTCAAGTTTTTAGGTTTGCTTAGAATGTTAGCAGCAAATTTTCTGAGCTGAGCAAAAACTTTAGCCAACCAATAAAAGACCCTGACATGTTACTTATTTGAATTAGAATAAAAATTTTATATTTTAACTGGTTTCTCTTTTTAAACAGCTTTAATCAAATCTTTGGTTTATTTAACGATGAGCAAAAAACTAAATATCGATGTTACATTTTTTATGCTAAAGTCACTTCTTACAGTATATAGAGGCCTTGCATATGTTGTTACTCTTTTTTATCCAATCCTTTTTTTTTCCATCACGCTTTACCCCAGCTGGGATTGTGAGGGGTGCTGGTGCCCATCTCCAGCTATCCACGGGCGAGAGGTGGGGTACAACCTAGACCAGTCACCAGTCCATCGCAGGGAAACACAGAGACAAACAGGGCAAAGAACCATTCACACACACTCACACATAAGGAGAATTTAGAGAAGCCAATTAACTAACAGTCATGTTTTTGGACTGTGGGAGGAAGCCGGAGTACCCGGAGAGAACCCACGCATGAATCCACAATTTAGAATAATAAGGGACACCTAGCAAAAACTAAATAAATACATCAAAATGCATTTGCTACACATCACAAGTAAAAGATTATGTATAAATAACATCTGAAAAGTTAATTTGAGGAAAATAAAGCAGTTTAATCAGACAGAAAAAAAAAACATGTTAGACAAGTCAACTCATCAAATGATCTGAAGAGAGCAAGCATTCAGGCTAGAGATCATTTTACAGAAAGTTTGAAGTTGTAGGGACTTGACAGTCAAGCTCCTTTTTGCCCAAGTTTCAGTGTGAACATTTGGAACAGAGCACAAGTATTGATCACTTATTGCTTGGCGCTCTTTTGTGTTATTTTAATCTGGAGAGATTAAAATAACACATCTCATCAATGTAGAATAGAACTGCCTTTCTGCTGGAGTCTCACACTGGAGTCTCGCAGGCAGGTAGGTAGGAAGGAAGGAAGGAGACCTCCATTCTTAAAGGGATAGTTCGGGATTTTTGACATGAATCTG